>NW_028227256.1:151752631-152012631 GCF_978045245.1 Mus caroli | reverse complement strand
CGGGGGCGGGGGGGGGGGGCTCAACCGAGCTTGCAGTGTTCAGAAATTAGGCTTTGCCCAATGCTGCTTTCTTACATCCTGAGATCTGGGGCTCCTCTATAAGGGGTCTGTGTTAGTTGGAGAGCAGAGGAACTAATACCACCTGTGGAACAAACGATTCTACTTTTGCTACTTTCAGACTATGCAGAGTTTTTGTTTCTGGGACTCTTCCTGTTGGAGATGTCCCTGAAGATGTATGGCATGGGGCCACGCCTCTATTTTCACTCATCCTTCAACTGCTTTGATTTTGGGGTAAGTCCTCAGAAGCCTGCCTGTCCTTCTGTTTCTTTGTGATAGGCCCAGGGTTTAGATAAGCAGCTTGGTCTGTCACTCAGCATGAGCCACTGAAGTCTTAAGTTGTAAAAGGAGCATGGATATGGTGGGGAAAAAAAGGCAGTTCAGAAGCCAGCGAATCCTTGCCTGGCAGGGATTTGTTCATTTTTTTAAAAACCTCTTTGGGTTTTAGTGTTTTTATTGATGTATAACACATACACTAAAGTGTGTACATTTAACTATATAGCTCAATGAGATTTTACAAAGCTACTCATAGCCAGAATTTTGAACTACTTATTATCTTGGGTGAAGTCTGGGAGAGAAGGACAAAGAACTTAATTCCAGAGGTGGCTTTAGAAGAAAGAGGTTATACATTTGTTTATTTTCTACTTCAGTTGAAAATGAGCATAATTGTCTCCATATGCCCTCATATGCACTCACCCGCTCTTGCATTAGCACAACGCCATGCAGAACATTTCCATCTAGCTGTGTACTTTCTATATAATATTTAGGTGTGTGTGTGTGTTGTTAGGGATGTTCAGGGTGCTTTCACACACATCGGCTTCCTGTGCTGCTTCCCAGGGTCCCGAACAAGACATGAGGTGTTAGGAGTTAGCCTGCCGTCTACTCATAAAGTGACAGAGACTGTAGTGCTCAGCTCACGTACCTGGTTCACGTCAGAACAGCGTAGCAGGACCAGAGGTTTCTGAGCCACTTCTCTTTCTGCCAAACCCATTTCCTTTTCTGCCAAAGCTCCAGTCAGGTGATGAAGATTCGGAGTACTTGCCAATCTCCATTTTCACCAAGAACAGACGGTTCTGAGCACAGGCACTTTTCAGACATAATAGCTAGTAAGAGACCAATTTAACCCTGATTTTTCTCACATACATATTTTTTCAGCTTTGTTTTGAGGATTCATCTTCATTATTTCCCCCCAGTCCAATGCCTACAACACAGTCAACATTCCATGAGTGTATGATCACAGAATAACTCAGAGCCTACCTTAGTGGCATGCTCCTCTAATCCCAATTCTCTCAGGATGCTGAAGCCAAAGGACCACAAGTTTAAGGCTACCACTGGCTGTGCAGTAAATTACAACCTGGCCTAAGTGATATAGTGAACCCCTATTGCAGAAAACAAACATTGGGAGGGGGGCTGGAGAGGTGACTTAGTGGTTAGGCTACTTGTTATCCTATCAAAGAGCTCCAGATGGGCATCTAACACATGTCAGGAGGCTTCCAACCACCTATAACTCTAGTTTCAGGGGATTCTACAGTTCTGTACTCTGGGCCACTGCACTCACATGTATACCTACACATAATTAAAGTAATCAAAGTAACTCCAAAACTGCTGACATTAAAGATGTACAATGTTAATAGACCACTTGCCTACCATGTGCAAAGAAGGTCTTTGATTCTGTTCTAATTCCCATAAATAATAATAATCTTGAAATGTTAATTACAATTATGATTTCCTATAGCAATCAGACCCTATGTCAACAAAGACACTATAACATCAAGAATTACAAGGCTTCAGTTCCTGAAAGATACTTAACACAACAGCAGCTAAATGTTCTGAGCAGTGCTGCAGTCTGGAACAATGAGAGAATGTGGACTCTTTCTGAGTTTTCCATATTGGAACACAACCTAGACTAACTCAAATTGGTTCCCATGATTTGGGTACCACTCCTTTGTCTGTGTATCCAAGGTGATATGATGCAAGATGCATTGCTATTAAGTTTGTGCAAAAGCAGTGACTAGGCATTGTAATTTCACTAAGGCCAAGTCAGTAAACCAATGACCAGTGAGCAGATTTAAAGTTAGGAAGGACAGGGGGAAAATAGGGAATGTGTAGCCATTTTTCTTTGGTAGCTTCTCATGTTTAAAGCTCAATCGGAGTTAGGGCTGCCTGGGGATGGAGAGTCTTAAATTTACCAGCGCCTAATGAGAGCTGATGACTATGTACTAAGTACCACATTGCTTCTCTCCCTCTTCTTACTCCACTGGGTTTGTCTCTTAGGTCACAGTGGGCAGCATCTTTGAGGTTGTCTGGGCAATCTTCAGACCTGGCACATCTTTCGGAATCAGTGTCTTACGAGCTCTCCGGCTCCTAAGGATATTTAAAATAACCAAGTAAGTGGTAGCATCTGGCCTCTTCCTGTCACCTTTGAGGACAGAACTCTTATTGCCTTCTCCCCTTGCTTTCCCACTCTCTGTTCCATTTCTTACATTCTTCATATCTCCCTTCCATAAAGACCAAACTAGAAAACTGTCAATGACAACACACAGAGTGCCACATTTCCCAGGGGATGATCACGCCACAAACACCTTGCTCTCACAGATACACCAAGGCAGTTGTTCTCAGACTTGTAGGCAGGTGGCAAGCTGGCCTTGGGAAAGACATGGTACTGTGCCATACCTGTGATCTTGTCTGGGTTCACAGGTATTGGGCATCCCTCCGGAATCTGGTTGTCTCCTTGATGAGCTCCATGAAGTCTATCATCAGCTTACTCTTCCTCCTCTTCCTCTTCATCGTTGTCTTTGCTCTCCTGGGAATGCAGCTCTTTGGAGGCAGGTAAGGGCCAGGGGCTTCTCCACCTGAAAGAAGCACTCATTAGTCTCAGGACTGGAAGCACCAAGGTGTTTGGTTTGGTGTATTGCCATCTTGTTTGCTCTTGGTCTGAAGAGTCTGTAGATACGCTTGAGAAGCAAATGTCTCTGCTGTTAATACACATGCTGAAAGTGGTTCTTGCAGGAGGACCTGTCCCCTTGAAGCTCTCTGTGAAATGATCAGAATGGAATTTCGTAACTGCTGACCAGTCCAAACTCTGACTTTTCACTTGTACCTTTCAAAGCTCATGATTTTTTTTTTTTTCAGACACAGGGGCTACCCTCTTCATAGACCATATTGGAATGGACAGCAGTAGGGGGAGGGGCAATGGGGAGAAGAGAGAAATGATGAAAACTGCAATCTTGAGTCTGGGGAACTTGGAAAGTGACATTTGATTTTCCCTGAATTTCCTTTTCAGGTTTAACTTTAATGATGGGACTCCTTCAGCTAATTTTGACACCTTCCCTGCAGCTATCATGACAGTGTTCCAGGTATGAGGCCAACTGATAGCTCAGAAGCACTATGTGGGGCCCATAGACCAAGCAGTGTAAGAAGACAGTGTCTTGAGTGTTAGAGCTCCCATTGTATTCCCTATTAGACCTTGAAGTGTTTCTCTTATTTGAGGAATCATTACAACAATCTCTCAAACTCCTGTGCCTCAGTTATCATCAGCAAATAGCTTTATATCAATCACTTAGTCACTCTTCTCCCCATACCTGTGCGTTTATAAGATATCTGGAACATGCAGTCAGAAATTACATTTGTGGTTTGTCTAAAAATCTGAAATCTTTACATTTCCCAACCTATGTTCAGGTTAATGAGGTAATGGGTTATCTTTCCACTGCCATCTCAAAATAGTAAAAACAATTTTTGAAAAGTTTTTTTTTTTAAGTCAGAGAGAAAACTCAATCTCAATAGTATTTTAGAATCTTTCAGATGAAAAAGAGTATAGCTTAGACAGAATATGTGGCTGAATTAGAACCCAGTTTCCAACCTAGAACCACTGAGGCTTTCCCCAATAACGCTGTTGTCTTGGGAATGCTGTCACCCCTGAGAACAATCAGGTGGTGGTCAAACTCTCAGATCAGTGTGAGTCCCACAAGACATGGCCAACCCAGAGGGCAGAGGGACTCAGAAATGTGAGGACTTGGAGTATCTCTTCTTTTCCTCTTTTCATATTGAATGACTATAATTCTTTTCCATATAAAAACAGGATTGTTTGCTTATGGGAATAGCTTTCTCCCTCACCTTAGCAGGAAATCAAACAAGAGGATAGATAGATAAGATCCAGCCCTGATATTTGCCCTTCACAGTGGACCCATTTTTTCTGCCAACTTTGAGTCTTGACCTGCCTATTGTTTCTCCAATGTAGATCCTGACCGGGGAAGACTGGAATGAGGTGATGTACAATGGCATTCGCTCCCAGGGTGGGGTCAGCTCAGGCATGTGGTCTGCCATCTACTTCATTGTGCTCACCTTGTTTGGAAACTGTATCCTTCTAAGTTGTTCTTCTGAATTCTGGCCACTTCCCTGCACCAGCCTTTGAGGAGGAGGAGGAGGTGTTGGATGGTGGATGGTGGGTGGTGGGTGGTGGGTGGTGGGTGGTGGGTGGTGGGTGGTGGGTGGTGGGTGGTGGGTGGTGGTGGTGGTAGTGGTTATGGTGGTGGCAGTGATAGGGCTTGGATAAGCAAGGTAAGAGGCCATAGGCAATACTTAAGCAGACTAAAGAAAACAAAATTTTCATCTTAAGGAATTTGTACAGAATTTGTAATTCTGTAAAGAATGCAAGCATTAAAAGATACAACTGCATAAATCTACAGAATATACAAATAATAAGCTTTGTTGAGTGGTTGGAGATAGTACAAGGTCTATAAAATATGTGAGGCCTGAAATCTTTGTTTACTGAAATAGTGGGAAGATTATTACACTAGTTAATTAACTACGTATCTATATACAGCAGAACCTACCATGTCATAAAACTTCAAAATAAATAGTACTAAATTAGTGCTAATACCATTAAGTATCAGTAGCTATTGTGTTAGTTTTATGTGTGAAATCATTTTTTGCTGTATAGATACTGCTTTGCCTATTCCTTACAGTGTAAGAGAAAAGAAAATACCGGATGACACCAAGTCAATACAATAGTAGAGGAAGACTAGCAGTGAAATTCTTTAACTCCAAATCTTAACCCTCATACTCTGGGTTCTACTCTGTTGCTGAGGGGGAAAAATACCCTGAGAAAAGAAACCTAGAGGAGGAAAGAGGCTGCTTCAGTTCACTGTTCCAAGCTATGGTCCATCAGTTTGAGAAAACCAAGGGAACAGAAACTTGAAGCAGCAAGTCACAGCTCATAGTCAGGTGTAGAGAGGAGAGAGTTAAAGCTTGTTTCAAGCTCCTACTGTATTCACTTCTCTGCTGTGGTGGCTGGAACCTGGCGTTGGAAGCTAAAATAAACCCCACTTTTGTCAGGAACAAGACTAAGACACTAGTCAAAAAAAGTCTGGACCAAAAAAACCAATAAGATTGAGGTTTGAGTCCTTGGGACATTCTTCATCAGCTAGGTGTGTGGTCTTCAAAAACTTACTTGTTCCTTCTGAGATTTTATTTTTCACATCTTAAAAAAAGATAATGATCTCTTTTACTAACTAAGAACATTGAATGAAGTAATTATTAGATGCATTTTTTTTTTTGAAAAAGGGTCTCATTGTATAGCTCTGGCTGTTCTGAAACCCACTATGTAGACCAGCCTGGTCTCCAAATCACAGAGATCTACCTGCCTCTGCCTGGGATTAAAGGTGGGTACCACTATGTCTGGCTTAAATGCATCTTATAAACTGTGAATATTTGTGTAAGCATTAGGTCTCCAGAAGAGTGAAACTCACCTTGAATTGGGCTGTGTAACACAGAGGCGGCACTCTGGGGTGGCTGCGTTTTTGCATATAACCTCACAAAGGAAGGATGCTCTTTTCAGCTTTTCCCATGAGGGCTTCTAGTAGCAGGAACAGATTATAAACTAGATATGAAGAATGCATAAAAAGAAGCTATCTGATACACTGAAGAAAAGGAGGACCAGTTTGCCTCAGTGGCAGCCCCTTGATTTTCCTGCTACTCTGTAAGTCACCAGAACCAGTCCTTATGCTGGGACCAGTTCCATGTTCCACAACAAAGGAACCTCAAACAAAGAAGATTTAGAGTT
This sequence comes from Mus caroli, assembly GCF_978045245.1. NCBI lineage: Eukaryota > Metazoa > Chordata > Mammalia > Rodentia > Muridae > Mus > Mus caroli. Next base: position 152,006,513 of record NW_028227256.1, on the reverse strand, counting down.
CAGGAGTTAGAGCATATAGGAGAAGTAGATTTCAGCATGAAACTTGTCCATACTGTGACATTACCAAATAAATTCTGGAAGCTCTCTGGGACCCTAACCAGAAGAACGAGAGAACTAAGTCAGTGCCCCAATATAGAAACAACTGGTCCAGTTGCCTGCCATTTTGAGGGAAAGAGTGGCTTTGTGTCCACTGTGTCCACTGGTCTAAGTAAATTTCCAGCCTTCCAGGAGGGAAAGATGAGCACTGTCACTCAGCTCCCTGCACATCTCACTCAATGATCCTCTTGGTGTCTATTGCTAGTCATCAAGGCCATGGCTGTCTGGGTGCTCCCTCACCCTATTTCCTCTCATAAGTTGTTTGATTCAGGGCTTTTTTTTTTTTTATTCTATGCAAAGAGGAAAAATGTGGAAGGAGGGTGAACACATATTACTGCATTTCCTCTCTTAGGGCCTTAGCAACGTCTCCCAGTGTAGAGTCAGGAAAGCCCTGGGGGTACCCTCCCAGACTTGCTGAAGCCTTTTTCTTTTCTTGCCTGCCCATCCTTAACCCATACCCACAGACACGCTGCTGAATGTATTCTTGGCCATTGCTGTGGATAATCTGGCCAATGCCCAGGAACTGACCAAGGTAAGCACTATTTTCCAAGAGGGTCATCTTCTGGAAGTTTTTAAATGGCTGGACAGCCACAAACCCATGCACAAGGACTAGCTTGCCTTTACTGAGTTGGTTGAGCTTTGGTTCAGCAAGGGTCCCTCATGGGATATAGAAAATATCAACTTCCCTCCATTAGTCCTCAGATGGTTTCTTCCTAGAATTATGGAATGCAGAGCCAAGAAAACTATTAGAATTCTAGATTTTAAACTCTGCCTTTGCTCCTGCCACAGCAGGATAATATTATGGCCTCAGCTCTGTGACCAAATCCTCAACAGGTTAGGCGTGAGAGTGGTCAGGGGAAGTGGGACTCCTACATTATTGCTGCTGGGGTAATCCATTGGCCATGGTTATCCTAGAAAAGTTTTTATTAAATCAGATACTACCTTTCTCAAAAAGATATTCCTTTCTTTTAAGGGATTCTCCATTCCCAGGGATGAGACCGTATTGATCGAAGTGGGGTGGTCGACAAAATGGGTATAATAATCTTGCCACACAGGTTTGGTTTTAGAAAGGTACAGAACACCTCGAGGTTTTCTGAATGTTTTCCACTGGATCAGTGGTGTGTTGCCCGTCCTTCCCCAGTTCTCTTAAAATCCTCATCTCTATGATATGAGAAGGCAAATACCAGCTTTAGTATATGAGAAACTGGCCTTGAGTCCTCTATCTGTCAGTCACTGGCTGTGTTAGCTTTGGTGAAAATGCTGATCTCCATTAAGTACCAGTTTTCTCTGGGGTACAAAGGGAAAGATGGATCGCCCTATATGTCTCATAGTATTGCAGCAAAAGTCAAATGAAATACTGTGTGTGGGAACCACAGCCTGCTGGGAGGACCTGCATACTATTATAATACTTCTAATCACTACCTGGAAAGTTTCCCTTGCTGTTTTGACTTCAAACAAGAATATAGCAGCCAGGCGTGGTGGCGCACGCCTTTAATCCCAGCACTCGGGAGGCAGAGGCAGGTGGATTTCTGAGTTCGAGGCCAGCCTGGTCTACAAAGTGAGTTCCAGGACAGCCAGGGCTATACAGAGAAACCCTGTCTCGAAAAACCAAAAAAAAAAAAAAAAAAAAAAAAAAAGAATATAGCTGAGGTGGGGGTGGGGAGGTGCCTCAGAAGTTAAGAGTGTTCAATGTTCTTCCAGAGGGCCCAACATTGGTTGTAAGGACCATATGGAGTGTCTCACAACTGCTTGTAACTCCAGTTTCAGGGAAATCTAATGCCCTTTTCTGGTTCCCATGGGAACTTATATACATCTCTGTCTTTCTGTCTCTGTCTCTCTGTCCTTGTCCCTATCCATGTCTGTCTGATTCTTTGTATCTGTCTCTCTCTCTCCCTTTGAACAACTAAAAATGTGGATGAAGAAATGAGACCTCTGCCTAGGAACTCATAAACAATGCAGGGAAGACTCCATGACAGGGTTAAACATTTTCTTCTGCTTACCTCATCTTGCTTGGTCTTCAGAGCTCCTGGGATGGAATCAAAGGAAGCTACTCTCTTTATGGCAATTCTAGGTAAAGCTATCTCTGTTTTGTGTCTAGGATGAGCAGGAGGAAGAAGAAGCCTTCAACCAGAAACATGCACTGCAGAAGGCCAAGGAGGTCAGCCCGATGTCTGCTCCCAACATGCCTTCCATTGAGTGAGTAGGCTATAGAAATTGACCCTGGGCTTCTGGGCTAAATCTAGTTTATCAGTGTCTATGATAGTCAGTCTTAGGAAGGGACCTACCTCTTCTGTTCTATGAACTGATTACAGTGCATAGTGCAGTCTTACAGGGGAGGTAACACGAATAGTGTGTGTGGGGGGGTACTAGTCACAAAAATCCAAGAGGGACTCTATGCATAATAGAAGCCTAAACTTACAGGAGAAAGTTTGTGTATGTTCTGAAGGAACTGTTCCTCAGCAAGGTCTACTGTGTTTTACAGAACCTGAGGGGAATAAAAGATAGTAAGGCCATTGAGAGTGGCACAGTCAGGGCAGCCGGTACAGAAGTCATGGGAACACTTAACATGGAAGGATGTAACTATATGTTATATGGTTTCCACTTTAAAATATCACTCCACTCCATGGAAAATAGGTTGTGGCGGTCCAGTATGGCCACAGTGAGACACAGCTGGCTGTTAAAGTGGTGTGGGTGATTATGAGTTAGACACAGAAGGTAGCAACAGAGGACACCATAGTATTGCTCACTCTGCCTTTTGAAATGTGAGCCAATGGGATATATTTATGTATTGAATATAGTAGGGAGTAATAAAAATTTCTCACTGGTTTTATAGTTTGGGGACTTAAATGACTGCATGAAGGGTGGGACCATTTATTGATACTTCAGAGACAGTGGAAATTCAGAGTTTGTTTTGGTCACATTGACTGCGAAATGCTTCCAAGGCATCCAAGTGTGTGAATAGGCTATTGGTTGCATGAGTCTGGAGCATTGAGGAGAAGTTGGGATTAAAATAAAGATTTGGGGGAAGTCATTTGCATTTAGATGGTATTTAAGCCAGCAGTGTGGGTGAGATGACCCAGGAAGAGTGGGGACAGGGAATGAGTGGAGCTGAGGACAGAGGCTGTGAGCATGTGCTTCTCTGCCAGAGGAGAAGCTGGGGAAAGAGACAAGGGGATGTAGCCAGGGGACAGAGAAGGGACCACTGGATTTAACAAGACAGCTGTTTTAGTGGCCTTGCTAGCAGCCTGATAGGAACAGTGTCCAAATGGAACAGATTTGAGAGTGAGTTGGAGGTTGATATGAAGGAGACACAGGATCACTCTGCCAGAATCTGTCTTGATCAGTGCTGCATGGGAAAACTTGGAGAGTCAGTATGGGCCCAGCACAGGCCTGGCCTCTGCACAATAAGTGGGGGCAGTTGGTGGACAAGAACCACAGAATTTCTTCCTGATGATAAACAAGGCATGCATAAGGCTGCGTGAGGGATCCCTGTGTGAGAGATCCTGTCATGTGGGTGGGGACAGTGGTAACCCATGGAGAGAGAGAAAAATACAGTCTGAGCTAGTGGCCCCTGTCAACTGTTACTTAAAGCTAGAGAGAAAGAAGTCCTTGGTGCATCGGTCTTTGGAAGAGAGGGACTTCTGAGTACTCTCTGCCTTACCCACTGGGATGCTCCCCATTTTTATGTGGTGTCTCCCATATCTATTTTACTATTGATTTGAGCTTGCTTTCCAAAGCTGTGAAGGCTTGCCTTCTAAGCCCCTTTTCTGTGAGTCTGAGAAATAAAAAGAAACCATTAAAGATTGATTGGAGAATACCAAACGACTTCTTCCTTTTCAGACTATTCTCTGGTCTTGAGTAATTTCCACCCTGCTCCCCTGAACTCAAATATTTTGGTTAAAAGCACATACACACAGGTATCTAAAAGTGCAGATGGATAGCACTGACTGCTCCAGGAGTGGGTGGTTCTATTTACTGAGATGAGGAAGCCTGCGGGAGAAGAGGGTTTGGAGAGATGTGATTGGAGATGATGTTTAGCCCAGAGTAGGAACTATTTATGGAATGGAAGAATGAATGAAATATGGGTAGGCACAGGGCTGTGGGAACCAAGCAGTGAACACCAGTGCAGAGTGAAGGTGACACGGATGCTGCAAGCATCCTCAAGAAGATGACACCAAGGACTTGGGTTGCTGTCCACATGGTAATGTGGTGTTTATTGTTGCTTGGGGTAACCACAAGGGATGCATGCCTTGCTCAGGTGTGCAGCTCATTCAACTGATTTCTGGTAAGCACATATCCATGGAAAGAACATTATTACAAACCCAAGCATTCCACTGTTAGCCTTAATTCTGTCAAAGAGATGCTCTGTGGCGTTAAAGAAGACCTCTTAGTTCCACAGAGCCTCTGTTTCCCCATGTTTGGAATGAGAAGGACAACTGTTCTTCCTGCTTCACAAGGCTATTATGGGATATACAGCAGATCACATGCATATGAGTTGAAGTTAGTGGCTACTTGTCTGTGTGGTTTGAGGGTATGAGCGCAAATTTGGGATGTTACCTATGTGAATAGAGAGGTAAAATCAAGTGTTAAGTATGTGTCTGGCTGCATGAAAAAGATTAGTTTCTCTTTTGTTTGAAGTGTGTGTGCGTGTGTGTGTGTGTGTGTGTGTGTGTGTGTGTGTGTGTGAGAGAGAGAGAGAGAGAGAGAGAGAGAGAGAGAGAGAGAGAGAGAGAGAGAGAGAGAGAGAAAGAGGGAATCCTTCTATATACTTACACATGCTCCTCGAGGGCTGGTGTTTTGCATACTAGAGAATTTGCAGGTAGATCATATGATGTGCCTGTCCCAGTGGGTATGCATGCTGCCTGTCTAGAGTATATGCTTCTATTTCTATATGCTACCAATGTTTCTAGCCCCTACCCTGCCCCATGCCTGCTATAGTATAGGCTGCTGATGCTGAGAGATATGGATTTTGCCAAGGAGCTCACAACATCTCTATAATGGTGTCTTTATCAATGAGTGCTTGTGTGTACACATGTACATTTGCACTTCTTCCAGATACCCCCAAAGAGAGCATAGACTGGCTGCCTCTGCCTCCTCAGATTGGCCCCTTGTATAAGGCTCCTTTCCAAGTGCATGAGTTATAGCAGTTGAGCAGAGCTCATTAGCCTGGCATGTTCTGCACTGATGGGACAAAGAACATCTTCTCAGACAAAGAACATCATTTACCTGTTTTCCACACCCAACAGGGCTCACTGGGCTGAACCCGGGTTCTCTAGCTCAAAGGCTAGAGCAAGCTCTCAGCTAGATTGCCCTCCACCCTAGCTTTGACCCTGTGCTGCCACACTCAGTTCTTCCCTTGCAGCGTTCATCTATCCTACTTTAACCTTCCCTTGAGAGTGTATTTGAATGGATGCAATGCATATGTAGAAGTAATATTTCTTTACACCAGTCTTAGAAGATCAATTCTGTGTTTTCCCCCAGAGGAATAGAGCAAACCTTAAAGGCATCACCCTTGGGTAATCATTCATATCCTCTGAAGTGTGGCTCTGTGGCCTCTGAAGTGTGGCCTTGTCCTTAGTCTTGGGTTGCTCTATGGCCTCACTGGTGTGCATGACAGAGCATTTGTTTCCTCTGTGGTCCGTAAAACTGAGCCGGGATCTGCCATACCGTGATGACCTTAGGAGTCAATCTTGTGTGGATATCCTTGGTCACCCTTGACATGGTGGGGAAGGGGCACTTGTCAAAACAGGACTCCAGAGGGGGCAGTATGAGCTCACTGCAGCATGCTGTGAAGCATTGGAAGGTCTATTTTACATGAAATAGTCTGTCCTCTGGGACTCTGCATGTGTGCTTCAAGAATGAGATCTGGGTATTTGCACATAGCAAGGACTCAGAAGCCACTGTGGGAGCACTCGAGGTGGGGGTGTCTACAGGGGGCAAAGAGGTGCATGGAAGCCCCATGGACATGCAAAAAAGACTCTGGCTTCCCTCTGGACATCTACTGGTGGCTGTGGGGCTTGTTGTTCCTATAGGTTGGGGTGGACTGAACCTGTTCGTTTTTCTTCCCCAGAAGAGACAGAAGGAGAAGACACCACATGTCGATGTGGGAGCCACGCAGCAGCCACCTGTATGTGTGTACCGGTCTGCGTGTCTGGGAGTGGTCCTGTGTGTGGGCATGGGGATGATGTGGTTTTGTCCTTACCATGGACAAAGTGATACCAAGTGTAAATGTCAGTGCGTGCCTTGGTGTGTGGGTGTGTATGCCTGTTTCCTGCACATCTGTGAACGTGCCCCACTCTGCACCTTTCAGTGCGCTTCTATCAGTGTGTCTAAAGTATGTGACAAGTGTGTTGTTTGCTCTCGTGTCGGGCCTGCGAGTGGGCACGTGTTCGCATTGGCAACTAGTGTTGGTGGGTGTTCTGTTACATCTCTGTGTGGGCCTCCGTGAAGGTGTGTGTGGGCCCATGTGCATATCTCTTTAACAGTTGGTGGGTGTGTACCCACGGGCACGTGAGGGAAGGAGTGGGTGTCTGCCCTTCCAGCTGAGGAGCCCACGCCTGCGTTCTGTGTGTCATGTTTGTGTGTTCCTGCTGCCTTGTGAATGCTCATTAGGCCTCTGAGCTGAAATGCTCCACAGTTAGTTGGGGTGTCGACTGTTGGTGGTCTCTGAATATAGTCTTTTGTGGGTTTCATTAGCTGTTGCTTTAGGAGCCCACAATCCCCCTACCTTTCCTGAGATGCTGCCATTGTTAGAACATGGTGGCTGCTTGCCATGGTCAGTATCTTTGTTGGTCTCTGAATATGGTGCATCTCAGCCCCTGCTATTCCAGGCTAAAATCTGAGAGGTATGGAAAGAGGAGGAGAATTTCTGACCTTGAAGGAAGGGTCATTTGTGGGTACATAAGAGACCCCAGCTGATACCCTCAATCAAAGGAGTACCGGGGAGGGAAGGCTGGTGAGTCTTTTTACTGCTCGCTGGTCTTGGGGACACTAGGCTCAGTCTTGGGCTGATCCATCCTTACCAAATGGCTATTGCACTGTAGAGGCAGGGACTGAAGTGAAAGATACCCTATACAGGACTTGGAGGTACTGGTCTGACAACTTTCTCCTGTGTAGCCACTCTTCCCCTGGCATCTCTGTGCTTCTTGTCTGGGATCCTCCCATTAGCTCCTTCATCATGACCCCTGCTCACCATGGCCCCTGTAAAGCTGCCATCTCTGACCTCCACATATGCTACCAGGTTCTAACTGTAGCCCTTACCCTTTCTTCATTGTCAGGAGGGAGCGGAGGCGCCGGCACCACATGTCTGTGTGGGAACAGCGCACCAGCCAGCTGAGGAGGCACATGCAAATGTCTAGCCAAGAAGCCCTCAACAAAGAGGAGGCCCCGCCAATGAACCCCCTCAATCCACTCAACCCACTGAGTCCTCTCAACCCCCTCAATGCTCACCCCAGCCTCTATCGGAGGCCCAGGCCCATTGAGGGTCTAGCCCTGGGTCTGGGTCTTGAAAAGTGTGAAGAGGAACGCATCAGTCGTGGGGGCTCCCTCAAAGGGGACATAGGGGGCCTGACTAGCGCCCTGGACAACCAGAGGAGCCCCTTGTCCTTGGGCAAACGGGAGCCACCGTGGCTGCCTAGATCCTGTCATGGAAACTGTGACCCAACCCAGCAGGAGGCTGGGGGAGGAGAGACTGTGGTGACTTTTGAGGATCGGGCCAGGCACAGGCAGAGTCAGAGGCGAAGCCGGCATCGCCGAGTCAGAACTGAGGGCAAGGAGTCTGCCTCTGCCTCCCGAAGCAGGTCTGCCAGCCAAGAGCGGAGTCTGGATGAAGGGGTGTCCATTGAGGGGGAGAAGGAGCATGAGCCTCACAGCAGCCACAGGAGCAAAGAGCCGACCATCCATGAAGAGGAGAGAACCCAGGACTTAAGGAGGTAAAGGAGTCCTGGGAGGGCACTGGAGGGATGTAGTTCAGGGTTCTATGAGGAATTCTGTGATGGAAACCTATATGGGCCTCCGTTTTCCCTTTTATAAGATAGAGATGATGCCAAAACGCCATCTAAAAGGCACGGCTTAATTTAACAGGCAACTTAACCCCTGCGGAAACAATGTTCTATTCCAGAGCAGCTCGGCTGAGAGTGGAGCCTGGATAGATGGATAGATGGGAATCAGTCAGTGAGCATGGCCCATGAGTGTTTGCCTCACTGTGTCTGGATGCGGATGGAAGATAGAATATGCTGTCAGGCCTGCTCCTGTTCCTCCTCCCTTCCCTTTTAGCCAGGTGCATCCGCCACTCTAGAACAGCTTCTGAAACATAACCATCTCTTGGTCTTTATTCTCAGGACCAACAGTCTGATGGTACCCAGGGGCTCTGGACTGGGAGGGGCTCTTGATGAAGCAGAAACACCTCTAGTCCAGCCCCAACCTGAGCTGGAAGTGGGGAAGGATGCAGCTCTGACAGAGCAGGAGGCTGAAGGCAGCAGTGAACAAGCCCTTCTTGGGGACGTACAGCTGGATGTGGGCCGGGGCATTAGCCAGAGTGAACCAGATCTTTCCTGCATGACAGCCAACATGGACAAGGCTACCACGGAGAGCACCAGTGTCACGGTCGCCATCCCTGATGTGGACCCCTTGGTGGACTCAACAGTGGTGAACAGTGAGCACAGTCCCTGTTCTGTCACCCCCTCCCACCCAACTGGAGCTGAAGACAGCTGGCTCTGGGGCCCCTCTACTAAAGCTCTAACAAATAATAGAAAGGCGCTCCAACAGGACTAAAACATTTTTCACAGTCTTGAGACAGTGTTCTCCTACAGAGTTAGACTTCCCGCAACTGTAATTTTTTTTTATCCTGTAGAACTTGGTCCTGTGAGTCTTCAAAGTGGTTACATGTGAGCTTATAGCCAGTTACGTCCTGGTGTAACCAGATGGCATCCTTGTGATCTCTGGGAGAACTAGGAGATATCCTGGGGTAGACTAGCAGAGTGGGTCTTTCTATGGTTACTGCTCTGCTCTAAAGGCCTGCATCTTTGGAGGCCTCAGTGCCACCTATAATGGGATTCCCCTGAGATCATCCCTGCACTAACACTTTCTGACTTTATTATTCCTATCAATTCTCTCTCTCTCCTAGGAGCTCTCAGTCACCCTTTCCCATCAAGACTCTTTCACGCAGAGGTTAATCTCGAAACACTGACAGAAAACACAAGGGGAAAGCATTAAACCTACTACTTTACTGGGCCAGTACCCACCTTTCCCTGGACCACATTTCTCTCTCGCATTCATCTTTTCCCTGTCCTCACCCTGACCACATATTCCATGATGACATCAATCCTATGTCCAGTTCCTGTATTGCCTTACCCTAATCACTGCCTTGTACCTAATCTCTGCCCCAGCCCTAAATCCCTTCCCTGCTTTAATCCCATTCCTCATTCTGACTCGAACCCTGCACCTTTTCCCTTGTTACTCATTCCCTTTATTCTTATCCCCACGTGTCAGCCTTGCATTAATCCCACACCCTATAATCTGCCCCCTACCTATCCTTGCATTAATCCACAGGCTATCCCTGCCCCTACACCCATTTCTGCAGTAATCTCACTGCTGTCCTGTGATCACAGGTTATGGTCATAGGGTTCCATCAGAGCGTGCTTTCCTTCTCTTTCTATCTTCTGTCCTGTGACAGTCTCCTCATCTCCCTTTCTGCCTCTCTACCTCTGCTTCCCTTCCACTCTTGCTTCAAATCATCTGCCCTCTGAAACAACAGGTCAGCTTTAAAAAATTGTAAATCTCCCATGCCCCGTGCTTGCTGGGGTGTACTGGGGCATGTTTCAGGATTGCAGGTCCACAGCCACTTTTAATGTCTGTATGATTTTGTACTTTTATAAAATAAGAAGTGCTTTGGAGCCTCTTTTTATAAGAAACAACATTAGAGTCACCATCTCTCTGTTTTCACACTAGGGCTGGTGTGGGTCCTGCATCACAGAACAGTATGTGATAGGAAGATTTTAGGTGCTTAGCTATTAGAAGGTCCCAACATGGGCCAGGACCATAAAGGTACCATGAGTCTCAGGGTAGTGCCACTCCTTGGCCATAGGCACTGGGGGTGGGGTGATTCCCCAGGCTTTCTCTCCACACTGACAGCTTTCTTCCCCCCATCTCCTACTTGAGCACAGAAACAGAAAGTAGCCACCTGACATTGCTACGTGACCCCTGTCTGCTTCTTCTCCCCTAGCACTGGAATGCAGTCACAGGCATATATTCACATGAATATTACATTTCCATTTCTATATTCATCGTGCTGGAGAAGGTACAGCCAGAGAAGCTGTATGCCGAGAGTAATGGTTTCTTGAAATCTTCCACTGCAGAGATCTGAAGGTGTATAGGATTTCAGATTAGCTGTATGACCTTAGGGAAGGCATGTAGACTCTCTGAACTTCAGTTTTTTTTTTAATCTGTATAATGGGAATAATAGTGTATACCACTTAGGGGTGGTTAATATGAAAATTAAAATTCAATGGATGAGCTGAAAAAGAATGTGGAGTTGAGACATAATTTCTAAATTGTGAAAGCTTGGTAGCTGCAGCAGTGTGCTGTTTCGGACACTACAAAAGTTCAGCAATAAAAGGGAAGTAGCAGTCTCTAGTGAGACTACGCCGGGGCCTAGCAAACACATAAGTGGAAGCTCACAGTCAGCTATTGGATGGATCACAGGGACCCCCAATGGAGGAGCTAGAGAAAATACCCAAGGAGCTAAAGGGATCTGCAACCCTATAGGTGGAACAACAATATGAACTAACCAGTAACACCTGGAGCTCATGTCTCTAGCTGCATATGTAGCAGAAGATGGCCTAGTTGGCCATCATTGGGAAGAGAGGCCCCTTGGTCTTACAAACTTTATATGCCTCAGTACGGGGGAAAGCCAGGACCAAGAAGTGGGAGTGGGTGGGTAGGGGAGGGTCTGGGGGACTTTTGGGATAGCATTTGAAGTGTAAATGAAGAAAATACCTAATTAAAAAAATAAATTTAAAAAATGAAAAAAAATATAATAATAAACCCCACCCCACCCCCCAAAAAAGGGGAAGCTATGGTTCTCACTTCTATGACACAAAAGGCTGTAGCATGTAATGTGGGTATGGGTAGGGATAAGAAGTGGAAGACTTGAGGTAGTCCTCCTCTAGGGAGGAGTCCTCATTTGGAGGACTGATGCTGTCGGGTACCTTCCCAGATCATCTTTGGCATCCCCTCCTATCCTTTCCATTCTGTTCCCAACTGAAATGAAAAGCACAGCTGTCTGCGGGTTTCTGAAGATTCAAACCTTTCTGCTTGCAGTCAGCAACAAGACGGATGGAGAAGCCAGTCCCTTGAAGGAGGCAGAGACTAAAGAGGAAGAAGAAGAGGCAGAGAAGAAGAAGAAGCAGAAGAAGGAGAAGCGGGAGACTGGCAAAGCCATGGTGCCCCATAGCTCTATGTTCATCTTCAGCACCACTAATCCGTGAGCTATGCTCCTGTTGCATCCCACTATGGTACTAGGAGAGAGAGCCAGTATTTGAGCCAGACTGGGGTGATGGAGAGGAAGTAGGGAGCCCTGTTATCTTCCTGAGTCCTCCTGGCAGAGGGTAGCTAGAAAGGGAAATTTTTGGAGCCCAATAAGTAAGGTAGGGCATTAAGTTGAACAGCCTCTCATCTCTGTGTCCATAGTTTCCATGGTAACTAAAGACAGAATACAGGAGAAATATCATGGGAAAAGACCCTTCCCTGCTCTTTGATCAGCAGTTAGGATAAGGAAAATGAAGGAAGTCTCCTTGAGGATGTCTGCAGACATTCTAGAAGAGGAAACACTATGGACCCTAAGGTGGTCAACCATCTACTGGAGTTTAAAGGTTTGATGCCTCTGTTCTGCATATGGAGTTTAAAGGTTTGATGCCTCTGTTCTGCATATGGAGTTTAAAGGTTTGATGCCTCTGTTCTGCATATGGAGTTTTGGGAAGAGTTACCTCTCCCAGGGCAGAGGTAGAGGAATGAAGAAGGTGTGTTAGAGAAGAATCTAGAATGTTAGGTTCAAGAAATATGGAACTAAGAAAAGGGTGTGAGCCTTATGCCCTATAATTGGCATATAGATTGGCTTCTGAGACAGGAAAGCGACCTTCTGTGGCCACATGGGCAGGGTTCAGGCACATCTGTGGGATGGGAGGAAGCCGGGTTAAGATGCCAGATCATTAAAAGTTGTAGCATAGAATACAGATATTTCCATCAGAATAGTCAGGAAGCCATAGAAACATCCTCATCAGGGCATTTGTTTCTTGTGTTTCTTGGTTCTTTATGATTTCCTAGGCAGGTCCTGGTTTCATTGCTTAAGGGAGAAGACACCACGATGCATCAGAGGACACCACATGCCGCTGGGGATTGCGTAGTCTCACGTGGCTTTTCCTCTTGGCTCACTCATGTGTGCAGATAATGAATCTTGGCTTTCGTGACATAGCCTCTAACCAATCTGATTACCTTTCTCCACCAGGGCCTGAAATCAAGGGGTGGTGCTTGAGAAATTAAATTGCTCTCCCTGGTGGCTTCCTTTGGCAAGGGCCTGGCTAGCTGGAAGAGGCCAATGTGGGCTTATGAGAAGTATGAGGGGCAGGCATGGGAACAATGTAGGGCCAGCTCAACGGGGTGAGTTCAAGAGGCTTTTCTCATCCACAGGATCCGCAGGGCCTGCCACTACATTGTGAACCTCCGCTACTTTGAAATGTGCATTCTCTTGGTGATTGCGGCCAGCAGCATTGCCCTGGCAGCCGAGGACCCTGTACTAACTAACTCGGAGCGTAACAAAGTGGGTATACGGAGGGGTGGTGGGGGAGGGAATTTGCCAATATTCTTGATGCCCTGGGGTCTTTTCTATCCAGAGCTGCTCCCTCCAACATCAGAGGAGAATCAAGATAGGCTAACAGGAAGGTTTCTGGGGATGAAAAAGATAGAGAAGTTGTGCTTATTCCTCAGAGACAAGTATGAGCCATTTCCCACACCCACAACCACACCACTATTTTTAAGCTGCAAAAGCAGGCTTGACACCCAGAACTAGCTAGGCTTCTGAGAGGGTCCGGCTGCTATTGGAAGGTCTGGATGTAGGCTACGACATAGAACCGTAGGTGATGTGTGTGGATGCAGGGGGACTGTGAGTCTACCACAAGTCATTGACTCATCTCCTGGGAACCCCACAGGTCTGGAGAGAAAGTTTTATGGGGAACAATTCAGACCCTAGAAGTTAAGTTATGGTCAAAGGGAGGGAATAGCTTCTGGCCCACGTGACTCAAGCAAGCTCTCTGGTCCCTTTTTCCTTGTGTTCCCTTCTTAGCCTGCTATTGATAGTATGAAAAATCCCTCTCTGTGTTCTGATGTGGGAGTTTTTGGGAGACAGGGTCATGCAGGTTGGAATGAGTCAGTGGACAGGTATGCATAGAGCTTGGTGACCTTACACGGTCCTCTTTGTCTCATTCATGTGTGTCTTCCAGGTCCTGAGATATTTCGACTATGTTTTCACGGGAGTGTTTACCTTTGAAATGGTTATAAAGGTAAAAGTTTCCAGAAAAAAACATGGACTCTGAATTTCAGTTGTATCAATGGTCAGCTCCTTTAGTTTAGGGTCCTTTCCCAATAATGCAATCTCCTAGTCTGTGGCAATACCAAGAGAGCTTCTCCAAGCCCTCTCTCACCTCAGTGTTCTCAGTAGGCCATGGCTGTGTGGGTGTGATTAAATAATGTAGCTCTCTTGTCATGGCCTAAACAGGAGGCAGGTAGTAGGTGAGCATACAGCTTGAGCGTGGTGTAGTTCTGCACAGGCACTTCCTGTCTTATTCAGAGAACGTGTCTGGCAATGGGTTAGGGAGATGTCTTTCCAGACTCCATCTAACTCCAGCCACATTCTCTCCCCTCTAGACTCCGAACATCCCAACAGAACTTTCTCATTCCAAGTTTAACCTGTCTGGGGTTTCTACCCATCCATACAGGTGTGGCAGTGTTTGGAGCTCTGGGACATAGAGGAGAGGGAGATTATAACAGGATTCTGTAATGGCAGAGAAGTCTGGTTAAACCCTATATGACTTTGAGAAGGGGTCTGAGTCCTCACTGTAAACTGGAGATATTGTGTGATTATGAGAAGAGGTTTCAGACCTCATCATTATCCAGAGGGTTTGCTGGGTAATCTCCCTACTCCTCAGGTTCTGAGTTTGGCTATTGCCTTACTTAGGGTTTCTATTGCTGTGAACACACACACACACAGCAATTCTTATAAAGGTAAACATTTAATTGGGAGTGGCTTACAGTTAAGAGGCTTATTCCATTGTCATAATGGCAGGAAGCACAGTGGCATGCAGGCAGACATGGTGCTGAAGAAGTAGCTGAGAGTTCTAGATTTGGATCCACAGGCAGCAGGAAGAGAGAAAGAGAGACTGAGACTGGCTTGAGCATCTGAGACCTCCTCCAGCAACACCCTTCCTCCAACAAGACCATGCCTACTCCAAAATTGTCCTAGCTTCTAATAGGGCTACTCCCTATGAGCCTCTGGGGGTCATTTTCATTCAAACCATCATATCTATGGAGACAATAGCAGTAGAGCCCTTGCCATGAGGAAGGGAAGCTAGGTGTAGGTGTTAATTACACCAGGAGTCTAATCTATGATGGTTCAAACCCTTGTCCTGCAGATGATAGACCAAGGCTTGATCCTTCAGGATGGATCATACTTCCGAGACCTCTGGAACATCCTGGACTTTGTGGTAGTGGTTGGTGCATTGGTTGCATTTGCTCTGGCGTAAGTAGATGCTTTTCTGTTCTAGTCCCTTACCTTTCTTCTTCTGGTATCCCTGGTTGATTTGACCCTGTCTCCAAAGAGCAACACTCTGAGAGTCTGCTTACCAATAGTTCTTTGCAGAGGTCTTAAGGTCTTACAGTTCTAGTTCATGTGTCCTAAACAAAGAAGCAAGATTGAGGAGCATCAGTAGGAAGAAGGGAGAAGCCAGGGCATTATGAAGAATGATGCAGAGGCAGAGCAGAAATGGGGATCCCAGAATCCTGGTCATGGGGAAGAATATCCTGGAACATATTTGAGAAAGACAGATGCTTCCAGGAACATTTTAAAAACACTACCCAGACAGGGAAATGACCCAGCAAGTTGGATATCAGGCTTCTGTGCTCAATCTGTACCCTCTTCTACCACAAACAGGTTCCTTTTTGTCTGGTTAGCATGTAGGATTCCTCAAAACCATCCTTCCAGCCTTTTTGAACCTTGTCCTCTAGGCAAGACTGAACACACTTTTCTTCTGATTGGGCAGAGGAAGTATTTGGATGCTGCTTTCATTGATGACACCATGCTGCAGCACCGATGATCAGGAAAAGGAAAGATGTTTCCATAGCTTTGCCCTTCGCATCTCCAATGTGTTAGAAAACAATTGTTCTCTACTCACTTTCTCCACTTCTATGTCTATCCCATATCCACACTGGCAGTTAAATAGGCAGGGTAAGAACTAAGGGGTCAGGGGCAATGATGCCGTGTACAGAGGTGAGAGTTCCCAGCTGTGTTAAGTCTAAAATCTTCCAGAGCCTGGAAGAACACTGTGCCCATTGCTGCCGGAGCGGTGAGTGGCCCTCCAACAGAGCCAGAGTATGGGTGTGCCCCTGAGACAGGATGGTAGCAGAGTATTCATTGTGTCTTGTCCCAACCATGTGCACAGGAGAGTCATCTTTGCCTTCACATAATCAAATCTTCTGTAATGTAAATGTAGCTGAACTGTTTCCAAAGAGATTTCACAAAAGTGTGGTATCTCCCTACCTATCCAGATCCTGTGTGGGTTCTCACAGCAACATACAAAAAAAAAAAAAGGCAACCCCATCTCTACCAAGGGAACTCCCAGCTTCTCTTCCTCCTTGGCATGATTCACTAAGGTCTACTTTTGCCTTAAGAATGCCAACCTTGTTCGCTGTTCATTAAAGACAAATAAAATATGATCATCGGATTGTTAAAAGGTCCAGTTCTCTTTCCATCTCCTCAGCTCACTTGTATACATCTTTCATTGTTTCTCAGTAGCACACTCTGCCTGTCTTTGGGCAGTGGACAGAGAGAAACACATCGTGGGCAGAACTCACCAGCACTTTCAGAAGAACATAATTCACAGGTGGCAGGGCAGAAGTAGGAAGGGGACATGTATGGGGTCAATCTAAGCCTAGCTTGAATCCCAGCCCTTCTTCTTAGCAGCTTATGTCTTTGACCTATTGTATCAAAATATTAATATTCCTAACCTCCATCTCTTACCTTTTAAAATGGAGACAAAAATAAGACATGCAGAGTACTTAACACTGGGGCTGTTGGTGGGAATGATCAGTACATGTTAGTTTTTTGCTTTATCCTTCTAATTCCTCATGACATCAAACGTGGCAGCAGGAATAAACTATGTGCTGCTGTGGAATTTACACATTCAGTTCAAGACAAATGAAGGCTGGGCCAAGACTCAACTGCTTCCACCCAGCTACCTCTTCCCTACAACCCTTGAGCCTAAGTCCCTAGCAACCAGCTGGTGTAATGGGGTTGGAGGATAGGAAGTGGCCTTGAGGGGAAGTCCATGAATCTTGTCCTGTGCCCCAGTGTCCAAATGTTTCTCTTTGGGCTCTTTTGACACCAGTGTGCTCTAGGGTTGTCCTTGGCCTCATTTTCTCTTGTGCTCCTTGAGAATTGGCAGCAGATGGCTTCAGTGGTAGAGGCAAGGAGACCCTTAATAGCCCAAGTTCAGAAGACTCTCTGTTGTCAGGTGTACTACAGGGGACTCCAGAAAGCCTCCAGTTCCAGGGTTCAAGTTTGTAGGATAGATTATGAGCTACGATCCATTCTTTGCCTTTAGTGATATCTTATCTTGGACTTTATTTCTCTCTGAACTGTGCATGGTCCTTGCTCCTTCCCCATTGTTCTCTTTTGTTGTCACCCTTCCTAGCTTGCCATGCCTCTTCCCTTCCTTGTTTCTCTGCCTGTGAAGTGCCAACCCTTTTTCTTCTCCTTTGACCCTCATCACATTGGCTAAGGTCCTGGTAACGCTTCCTGGTGTTCATACGCCTATGAGTCTTAACTCTGTGCTTTCTCTTTCCTTATTGAGGGCCCCAGAGAATTCAGCTCTTCTACCACATATGACAGGATCCCCAAGAGTCCCACCTGCCAGCAACCTGGGTCAGAGAATGGAATGAAGTCACCAGGCCCATGATCTACATGGTCAGATCAGGCCAGCAGGGAGCCATATTTGGGGTTATCTGGAGACCTTTCAAGTCTCTATCTCCTTGTTATAACTTTCATTCTGGTGTCCTGTGGGTATTTCCCCAGTGACTGCTCACTGCCCACATAGCCGTTTTCACACCCCAGTTTCTCTCCCCCCCCCTTAAAACTTGAATGCTCCCCTAGTGAGGCTTCCACAAAAGCAATTGCTTTGTCAGTGTGAGCAACCAATGGAGGTTGCCACAGTAGCATCATATCTGGTTCCCCAGAAACCAGAAGTGCCTTATTATCCCTTCCACCACTGCCGGTGAAAGAAGCCAGCCCAATTCCCCAGAGCAGTGCTACTGACCAAGGGACAGACTCCCACTAAATACTCAGAGAATGCTGCAAAGTCCAGAGTCTATCTGCTGCAGAGATCTGCATCTCCCACCATCTTTGCTCTCTATAAACATTCATGTGTTGTATGTGGTGCCTGAGGAAATCTCTATTCAATGTACATCAAATGTAATATAACCCTGGCATTCTATCTGGAAACTTGGTTGACTTGTTAAAAAAGGGGTGCTAGGGTGTTTTTAGTGTGGGTATATCTGGGTTTAAAAATATCCCATTGCAACTTTTCTCTTCTTGCCAGTCCATTCTTAATTATAAGGTGCTTATGAGAACATCGGGTGCTCCTTCCAAGGCCAATATCTCCTAGAGAACCAGGGAGCTGGAGACTTCAGCAGAGATTGATAATAACTCCCCCTGAAACTCTCATCACACGATCCTGTTTTTTATTTTTATCCACATGGAGACAGATTTGTTTTTGGTCAATGTCCCAATGTCTTTTCCTCTTTGAGGCTTCAAGAAAAGTCTGAGGAATGACTAAATCTGTGAAACCTTTTGCCTTGCTTCTCTCTAGAAAGGGCACGTTTGTCTTCTCTGCATGATTGTCATTTTCTCCTGAAACACTGAGGCCTGCGGTCCTCTGTAGCTACAGTCTGTTGCTATCCTATCTACTCTTTGGCCTCAGGTGTGGGAAGGCAATGATGGCTATAGCTTCATCATTTCTAGATACCTGAACATCAAGCGCACACTTTAGGGCTCCCCTGCCTTCCAAACTCAGGGATATAGTAAGCAAGTCAGGGAACCACAAACTAGGTTACATCTTGAGCCTTAAATCTCTACTCTGAACCATGAATCTTACCCTTTCGATAGCCACTACATACAACATTTGACTTGCTTAGCAGAATTATATGAATAGATGAGCTTCTGTGTGCATTCTCAATAGGAAATTTGCAGCTATCACTGCTTGTAGCTCTAAACATTTAATAAAAAAAAAAAAAATGTGTCCATAGTTTTAGCCTCCACCTTCCCTACCTCCTATGTGGCAGAGTCAGGCAAGCTCTCTGGTGACTGATGCCAGGATTTTCCATAATTGTTTGCTGTTATAGCAGGGCATGAGGTGAGGTCAGGACTCCCTGGCACACAAGGGAATCTGGCCACACTTGGCCTGTCATTATTTAGTCCTTGGCCAGAAGCAAAACTATGAGTCAGCTAGCTTGTGGATGCCAGAGGGAACCAGACTGCCCATATTAGCTTTCATTGAAGTGTGTCACTTTCCTGATACTTGACACCCTGCCCTGGTGGCTAAGAGGTCTACAGTCTCTCGAGTGCACTGAGCACAAGCCACCGCAACTGAGCTGGTTCTAAGTTCATTCAGTGAAACCCATAGACACAGGCAATCTGAGATTTGGAAGTGCCTTCTGGGGCCCACAGCATTCATCCCTCTGGGATAGTTCATCTGTGGGGGGTTGTGTTTCTGAAGCTGAGGATACACATGTCATTGGAAAGGAGTGACTATTTGGAACTGAAATATATGTGCTCATTTACCCAGAAAGGCTTAGAAATCCCGAACAAACTTGTCATCAGAACCTAGCTCTTTACCTCCCCACCCCCCCTGTTTTTTCAGTGATGCCTGGGTCTAAAGTAGTTCCTCACATATGAGGCGTTTTCTTGACTGCTCTTCTAGAACCAAAAAGGAGAGTTTCCAAAAAAAAAAAAAAAAAAAAAAGCTATTACTATACTTTGTTTTGAAGGGGCAAAAAAAAAAAAAAAAGGACCTATTTACTACAGAGCCAGATATTGCATCCAGTTCTCTTTCTCTTACTCAGCTTGAAAATTGCATTTAGCCACCAGGTAGCCCATTAACTGTGAATTTAGAGCTTTTGTTGCAAAGGAATTGGAAATGTCCAGCAGTGAGCAGTTAGGATGCTGACCCTAAGAATCTGGTTTCTCAAGCTACTTCATCTAACTTTGTGTCTGGGTCAGGAAACTAAAGTTGATCAGCGCTTGTACCTGCAATGGGGATTCTCATTGCTGTATTCTATCCTGCTGGCCTAAAGATAGGAAGAGGGGGGGGGGAGAAGAAAAGAGAAGAGAGAAGAAGAGAGAAGAAGAGAGAAGAGAGAGAGAAGAGGACACATGGAAGAGAATTTCCATTTTACTTGTTCTTGTTATTAAGGTCCAGAATATACCAATGTAGCACACCTGAAATTGACATTGCTAAGAAGCAGTCCATGGGATGTTTAGTTGTAGACATCCTATGGGTGTGAATTCTCAAGTATTTCTGTTTATCCACTGCTCAAATTTAGAAGAGGGTATGTTGTAAGTGGGACCTCATCCAACGGACACAGAAATAGGCTAAATGGAATAGTCCAATCAGGGGTCCCAGCTCTACCCAGTTGTTGAACCAACCAGACCCATATGCAAAAAAGCACCCTGTATAGGAAGTGAGACTTCATGGCCAAAGGAAAAGCCTGGTTTTGTGAGATTGGTGAAAAGTCATCATAGTAGCCTTCATGCTTAAAAGTAGGTTGTAGAGCTCTCAGGATAGAAGGTTGTATAACAGGTCCTAGGAAGTTTCTGCCAAGATTGTGTGACCTGCTAAGCATCTGTTCAGTCACAGGACACAACCTTACCGTATAAATTAGTCTGCAGCTGAGGAGAGGCACTGACTAGACTTCAGTCGGCAAGGCCTCCCTACAAAGATGAAGGGTCATTGGTTATGTTTGGAACACAGGGACTAAAAAGAAATACAAATCAGGTCACTCTCCTGCAGTTTAAATAACAGAACTGCTAGCAGACAGATGCACTGCTGCCTCCTCCTGCTGCTTGGTGCTTGGACAAAAATACCTTCCAGTTGGAGTAGAGTGATGTGTATTCAATGTATTAGAAGTTCACTGAGGTCAATATGCAAGGAAGAAAGGATTAGGCACCAAATACTTGGCACAGGATGAGTTTTGTGGTTACAGAACAAAGATGACAGGGTAACTCTGGATCTAAGGTACATAGGTGACCAGGAGAGATGCTGGGGTAGAAGAGAAAAATCCTCAAAAGGCAGCAGCTAAGAGTAAATGGTCAAAGTGCTGAATTTCCTTTCTGCATGCAGGCAGCTGAACCTGATTTCTCCCACAACTTCTAGAAGGACAAGTAATCTTTATTTTGTTGCTAACATTCCGAGAGCCTGGTGGTTAGAGCGCTGGCTGATGTGACTCACGCACATAATGAGTAAATAGCAGAGCCAGGTCCTGAGCAAACTCACTGTGTAGAATTCAAGTTTACTGCCTTTTCTGGTATGTTAAGCTCTCTCCTGCCATGCTGCGGTGGCTAGTTACAACCTATTAACTTCCTCTGCAGATCCTTCAGTCTTCACCTAGGTCAGGGAAGGCTTGCAGGGCAGATGGAGAAACGTATCCATAGGTCTATCTATCTTGATATTGTACCTGTACCTTTTCCTTCCCATCAACAGTCTCTGCACTAGTGAAGGGGAGTAAAGCAGACAGGGTAATGGTTGAGCTGAGTAAATACTAATCCCTGTTGCTGTTCTATAATAATCCTCAGTGGTTCCCATTTAAAAGACGTTCTAATGTCCTGGGCAGACTTGGGTCTGAATCTTCCGTCTTAGCTCTCTTTACCCCACGAACTTCTGCTTCCTTACATGCGAGTGGAGATGAGAAACAACTACATTTGGTCCTGTGTGGATTAAATACGGTAAAATATATCTCATGTCCAATACAGTACCAGGCACTTAAGTTGAATAATCAGTGGTAGTTATTGTTGCCTACCAACTAATGGTCCAGGCATATTTGCAGAGTAACTGACCTTGTTCTAAACTTGAGACTCTGCCTCCTGGTTTGTAATCTTTCGAGCCTAGCTCTTCCCACAAGAAATTCTCCCAACAGCCCTCTGCTGCTGCCTTTCTATCACATAGAGGAGGATAGAGGCCATGATACTTAAAAGAAGGAGGGGCTCTTCAGAACCCAGTGTCCTTGTTCTGCCCATTTTTTAGCAGAAATCTGCTGGAGAGTAACATCCTTGGAGGAATGAGGACCCAGTGAACAGGATGAAAGTAAAGGCCTAATGATTGCTCATGACAGAGATGGGGGCAACTTGGCAGCTGAACTGGGAAATTCTCCTCTTACACTGATGGGGCATGGGTAAACAGGGTTTTGTTATTCTAAAGAGCAAAGAAGTAGAAAATAAATGGTAAAAAAAAAAAAAAAAAAATGAGTGGCCCCACTGTGTCCCAATTAAAGTGAGACCAGGGCATCCTAGCATATGAAATTATCTTAAAGTCCATTTTAAACCCATTAAACTTCATTAAAGAGCTACACAGTGAAAAAAAAAAAAACCTCATTATACAGTTAGCAACGAAGATTAACACCATTATCAAGTTATCAAGTGAGGTGGGGTTTTTTTTTGTTGGTTTTTTTTTTTTGGTTTTGATGTTTTGTTTTGTTTTGTTTTGTTTTGTTTTGTTTTGTTTTGTTTTGTTTTGTTTTGGTGGTGTAGGGGGTGGGTTGTAAAAAGTACATGAACTGTTTACACAACACTCTGCCCTAAAGTGCCAGCAGAGCATCCTGTCTTAGACTGGCAAAGCATCGTCTCTGCAGCTCTGGCTTTCACAGGGGATTTGAGGGAAAAGTGCTTTCTTTGGCTTTGTCTGGGTGTAAATTATATATTTTAGTTAGTGATGGTGAAGTTGCTGAAGTTTTCCTTGACTCTGTTATTTTATTTTATGTTTACCTTATTTCATGTTTTAATGTTGATTTATTGTGGAATTTTTGTTGGTGGTGTTTTGTTTTGTTTTGTTTTGTTTTGTTTTGTTTTGTTTTGTTTTGTTTGTTCTTTGGTTTTTTTTGTAGCAGGGCGTCCTGTAGCTTGGGCTGGACTTGTGGGGTGATGTTGCCAAAGATGACCTTGAGCTCATGGTTTATTCTTTTTCAATCCTCGCATTTCAAATTGCCATTTTCAAATCAGTATTGACCCTATGCTAGTGACTGACAGGTTGGAAAGGATGCTCTCCTCAACACCAACTCAAAACCATGGTTTTTGTTTTGTTTTCTTTGCTTTGCTTTGCTTTGCTTTGCTTTGCTTTGTTTGTTTTCTGGTGCCAGGAATTGAACTTGAACCCTCACATATGCTATGAAATTATTGTGTTTTAGTGGTTCCTATGCAGTAAGCACATTAGAATTTCCCTTTGTTCCATACCATATTTTCTAATCACTGTATATATACCCTAATGTGTCAAAAAATATGGAATGTTGGTACATTCTAATATTAACAGCTAGGTCTGTCAAACTATACTTGGCCCATTCTGACTCCCAAGACCTGAGCAAAGATAACAGTCAGACATAGGCTTCAGGTTTTAAAATTGGCTATTAATTATTCTGTATTCTTTTAAACAGGTCACAGATTTTGTGAGCTTTTCTCATTTTCCATTAATTAATTTTACATCCCAGTCACATCCGCCCCACTCTCCTCCCAGTCCCATCTTCGACCCCCTCTTTCTCATCCTGGGATGGGAGAAGTTCTTGGGAAGATTTGGGGGTGACCCTCGCTGAGACTCCTAGCAGGAGATATGGGGCTTGAAGTAGCCATCTCCTGTAACAAGGTAGGACTTACAGTGGAGGGAGGGGAACACCAACATACCCACAAAACCTTCAAACTATAAGATGTGCAGAGATAAAGATGGAGCAGATATTGAGGGAGCGACCAACTAATGGCTAGCTCAACTTTAGACCCATTGCTTAGGAAAAGAGCCAACCCCTAACACTATTAATGATACTCTGTTTTGCTTGCAGACAGGAGCCTAGCATAACTGTCTTCTGAGAGGCTTCAACTATAATCTGATGGAAACTGATGGTAATCAGGAGGGTACCCCTTCTCTGATTACCCCCAGATACCAACCCACCCTAGCACATCAAGTCAAATCAGGACTAAGTGCATCTTCTCCCACTGAGGCCAGACAAAGCAGCCAGCTGGGGAAAAGGAATCCAAAGGCCTGACATCACAGTCAGAGTCAGAGATGTCCCCCCACCCTACCCCTGCTCCAATCATTAGGGTACCCACATGAGGACCAAGCTGCACATCTGCTACATTTGTAGGGGGCCCTAGGTCCAGACTATGCATGCTCTTTGATTGGTGGTTCAGTCTCTGTGACCCCCCTCCATGGGCCCAAGTTAGTTGGCTCTGTATGTCTTCTTGTGGTGTCCTAGGCCCTTCAGGTTCCCCCAATCCTGCCCTCCACCTCCAACTCTTACACAAGACTCCCTGAGCTCTGACTAATGTTTGGCTGTGGGTCTCCTCATCTGTTTCCATCAGTTTCCATCAGATTATAGTCGAAGCCTCTCAGAAGACAGTTGTGCTAGGCTCCTGTCTGCAAGCATAACAGAGTATCATTAATAGTATTAGGGGTTGGCTCTTTTCCTAAGTGATGGGTCTAAAGTTGAGCTAGCCATTAGTTGGTCGTTCCCTCAATATCTGCTCCATCTTTATCCCTGCATAAGTTATAGTTTGAAGATTTTGTGGGTATGTTGGTGTTCCTCTCCCTCCACTGTAAGTCCTACCTTGTTACAGGAGATGGCCACTTCAAGCCCCATATCTCCTGCTAGGAGTCTCAGCGAGGGTCACCCCCAAATCTTCCCAAGAGCTTCTCCCATCCCAGTTCTTTGGCTTGTTCCAGAGATGCCCCCTCTACTGATTTCCCTTCTCTCTCCCAGATCTCTCATCCCCCAACTCCACTTCCCCTCCACATCTGATCCTTACCCTAGTGCCTCTCCCCCATCACACACCCAGTTCCCTGTCCTTTCTCTCCATCCACTTCTGATGTCTATTTTATTTCCCCTTCTGAGTTAGATTCAAGCATTCTCCCTTGAGCCCTCCTTGTTATTTCACTTTTTAGGGACTGTGGATTGTAGCATGGTTTTCCTGTACTTTATGACTAATATACACTTATAAGTGAGTACATATC
The DNA here is from genome assembly GCF_978045245.1 of Mus caroli. Classification (NCBI taxonomy): domain Eukaryota; kingdom Metazoa; phylum Chordata; class Mammalia; order Rodentia; family Muridae; genus Mus; species Mus caroli. Next base: position 151,981,893 of record NW_028227256.1, on the reverse strand, counting down.
ATGTTTACCTTTCTGGATCTGGGTTACCTCACTAAGGATGATATTTTATAGTTTCATCCATTTGCCTAGAAATTTCATGATGTTGCTGTTTTTACTAGCTAAGTAGTATTCAATTATGTAAGTACCACATTATATTTATCCATTCTTCAGGTGAGGGACATCTAGGTTGTTTCTAGTTTCTGGCTATTATGAATAAAGCTGTTATAAGCATAGTTGAGCATGTGTCTTTGTGGGGATGTTGGAGCATCTTTTGGGAATGTCCAGGAGTTATATAGCTGAATCGTGAGGTATAACTATTTCCAATTTTCTGAGAAACAGCTAAACTGTTTCCCAAAGTGGTTGTACAAGTTTGCACTCCTGCTAGCAATGGAGAAGTGTCCCCCTTGCTCCACAACCTCATCAGCATGCGCTGTCACTTGAGTTTTTGATCTTTAAGATCTGACGGGTGTAAGATGATTCTGACAGGTGTAGGATGGCATCTCAGAGTTGTTTTGATTTCCATCTCCCTGATGACTAAGGATATTAAACATTTCTTTAAGTGCTTCTTGGACATTAGAGATTACTCTGTTGAAAATTCTGTTTAGCTCTGTACCATTTTTAATTGGGTTGTTTGGTTTGTTGGTATCTAATTTCTTGAGTTCTTTATATATTTTGGATATTAGCCTTCTGTCAGATGTAACCTTTGTAAAGATCTGTTCCCATTCTGTAGGCTGCTGTTTTGTCCTATTGATGTTGTCCTTAGCTGTGACAGCTTAGCTTAGTTGTGAAAGCTTTTCAGTTTCATGATGTCCCATTTATTAATTGTTGATCTTGGTGCCTGAACTGTTGGTGTTCTGTTCAGGAAGTTTTCTCTTGTACCAATGCAATCAGGGCTGTTTCCCACTTCCTCTTCTTTTAGATTTAATGTGTCTGGTTTTTGTTAAGGTCTTTGATCTACTTGGGCTTGAGTTTTGTGCAGGGTGGTAAATTTTGTGTTTTATCTATGTAGAAGAAGAAAGTAATGTTGGTCATGCTTATATGAGGTAGCTTCTATGATCTCTCAGAACTTTTCATGTGCTATTGGATGTAAAGGCTTCCGGGTTGGGCTGGGATTAAACAGAAGGTAAAATCAAGAGGACGGTGCTCCTAGACTATATGTCTGTATGTCCATCTGCTACTCTGTCCTCACATCTTAAGATATTCTCAGGAAAATGCCACCTGATAGAAAGAGACCTGTGTTGCTGTATTGGTGAATTCATAGATCACATGATTCCATCATTACTTTCATTTGTGTGCTTATTGGATTGAGGTCTGTCTTCTCACACTTGATCTTAACCAATAAAACAATGAGGTCTGTCTTCTCTACCAGACTAGCTAATCTTCCAAAATATTAGCCAGATCATTTGTTCCAGTAGGAATAAGACCTGTCAAGGATGGAGGATTCCATAGATGCTCATTACATTACATTTCTGTCCTCTGATCATTTAGAATTTTTCACATTAAAGATCTCAGGTTATAAGTCCCCGATTTAATTCCCAGATCCCTTGGCTTTTGAAGGATGGTAAGAATATTCGTCTCAGTGTTGAAACAGAGATAGCTTTTCTTCTAAGAGTGGTACAGCAAACAGTTTACAATGGAAGCTTCTCATATAATTGCAGGAAAAGCAGCTTTTCTATACCACCGTGATAAAGAAAAGTCCTTTTCCTTGTTTGAGTGCAATTTAGTGATATTGGCTTCTGAGTTTTGGAAAGACATCAGCATGCCCCTGTTTGGTTGTAGTTACATCATCCCTTGTCAGGTAAAGCTATTCAATGCTACTGTCACTTGAAATGCCTTTTCTGAGAGTTTCTGACACAGGGCAGATACCATTCCTCCTGCTTGGCTCTTATAAAGTAATCAGAAGCATATTTTGTCTTAAGATTCTTAAGGAACTGAAAATACAAAAGCTTACATTTAGAAAAGTGTCATTAATCCTGACCCCTGGAAGACAGTACCAGCCACGGTACTTTGAAGGCAAGTCCTGATACTGCTTTCAAAAAAAAATGTTTGCAATGTGGGTGGAAAAGGGCTTGTGGAGCATATGGTATTCTGTCCTTCCTTTCAAAAGCCCTGTGGATTTGACAAGACTGTGGGCGGGATCCCATGGTCCTCTGCTTCATAGCCTGGCATGGCTGTAAGGGCTTCCCTCCTTCCTTAGGTTTTCTGACTATCCTTTTTCTCCATCTTTTCCCTTCCTGCTTCCTGGCTGGATCCACCATAGGAACGCTTTGGGGTAACTATGATTTTTTTTTATTTTGCTTTGTTTTGTTTTGTTTTGTTTTGTTTTTAAGTAGAAGGTTAGGGGACTAGGTGGGAGGAGGGAGAAACTGAAAAGAAATTGGAAAAGACAGAGCTAACTCAATGAGAAAGGAATGTTGAGTTTATATGAATGGCATCTTTCCATTGAGAGCCAAAAGCTTAAAACTGAGCAGTTTCCACGCCTTCTTGGGAAGTGACCATTCCTGTTGGTTTGGGTAGGATTTGGCTTATATGTTTCTCTTACATGTTTTAGGTAGATGTGCTTAAAAGGCAAAATAATTTATTAAACATGCCAGAGCTTTTAGATGTGAAAGTCTGTATTAAATAAAAATACAGATATTTGGGTTACCTTTCAAAATGGCATGCACATCATCACCTTTGACAAACAAGGAAACTTAGAATTCTATTGGTATAAAGTCAACATGAATGGTTAATTCATTAATTTCATGCCTTTTGTCAAAAGGAAACTATGACTTCCCTATCTGAGTCTGGGCATAGCAGGGCCAGTTGCATGCTAAATCAGGTGATCTCCATCTGATGTTCTTGGGTCCCCTCTCCAGTGAGTGTTAACATCATAGTCTGGGTCACTGTGAGGACAGAAGCAAGCCTGGTCTCACTATTTAGAGTCTTATTTCCCAGTATGTACGTGGTTTTACAAATTGTAGCTATTTCAGTTGAATACAAAGATCTCAGGGGATATGCAGGGAGGGAAGAAAGAGATCTTTATTAAGAGAAAACACTTTTTGAGATGCTGCATAACAAGTATCATTACCCATAAGATCAGGAGAAAGGTGGGTGTGGCCTACAACTTGGGGCTGCTCCAACTGAGTAGTTCTCTGAAGCCCATGGCTAGGTACAGAGTTTCTGAGATGGAAATGAATGCAGGAAAGGCCAGCCACACATAATTGGAGTGTGGGCCACGGTTCTGGCAAGATGCCTATGCACATGCTTTTTCTGAGGTGGCAGCCTAGCCAGCGAGAGTGGTGTGTTCCCCACCAGTCTTTACTCCATTCTCCCCACACCGGTGAGCTGGGAGAAGTAACAAGCCTAGACTTCTGGATCAAGTTTCCCAATAAGACATGCTCACAACTGTTCCCTTTCCAGGCAACAAATATCTTAAAAACCTGCTATGGGAAAGGACTGAACTGGGCTCAGTGGAGATCCATAGTGGGCCTCTGGTCATGGTATCTACTTGATGTTATTTCTTTTTTATTTAGCAGTTTGGTATTATAGTGCATTAAACTGACCACTAGAGACATGAAGCAATTATTAATATATGTGCGTGGAAGTTGGTGTGTCCCTGTGTGTTCCTCTACGTAAACACACAGACATCCCCTTTTTTATATGCTCACATCCAAGTAAATACAATAGAAATTGAAAATGCCTTAAATAGAAAATGCACTTATTACAGTTATGGGCATCTTATCACCTTAATAGCATATTACTAATACTGCAAAGTATTAATCTTTACCCTCATGATTTTGTGGGTGACTAGCACCACTGACTGCCTAGCCTTGCAAGAGAGTTTCTCTCTGTATACTATTAGGCTGTGGGGGAATATCCCAACTTGACATCATTTATATTGAATACAATTTACTGTTGCACAGTCTGAAGTTGTGAAACCATAAATTGAACAGTTGTGAGCATGGATGTGCATATATGGGCATATGCATATTGATGTGTGCACATGTACAACTAGAGAGTGATTTAAGACTCCTGAAGCATCTTTGAATTGCCCCTGAATAAGCTCTACACTGGCCTGGTTTTTGGCCTCTTGTCTACTCTTATCTCTGCATTTATTCTGTTGTTATTAATGCAATACTGTGGCTTCCACTTCTGTTTATCCCCTTTCCAAATGACTCCCTGGGATCCTCTCTCTACAGAACCAACAAGGGGAGGGATATCAAGACTATCAAGTCTCTGAGGGTGCTTCGAGTTCTGAGGCCACTGAAAACCATCAAGCGCTTGCCCAAGCTGAAGGTAATGTTTCCAGAGTTTTCCCATCCAATACCCTTCTTTCATCTTCTCCCTTTAGCTACAGCTGGCTAGCCTTGGCATAATCCATTCTTAGAATAGCCCCTTTCTCTCCCTTGGGGATTGATATTTTTTTTTCATCTATTGAAGCCAAGGTCTTTGATTCAAAGGAAAGTAACTAACATCCCAAGAAACTCACAGGTGAGAGTCTCCTTCTTCAGCCCAGACCCAGTTAGTTTTATCCTCCCTTGAGTGGCCTGTTATCCAGGAAGAAGACTATATGGCTTTGTCATGGATTGTCCTGTGTCATTAAAGAAGAAGTCACAGAAGCCCTCTGTATTAATGGTCTGTGTGCTAGGGTAGGCCGGAAAATCTAGAGTATTTTTCTTCAGTCAGAGTTTTAGAAAAGCTTACACAAATATTTCATATATTTTAGATACAAACAGGTAACCTAAGGACACATAGTCTATTTATGGCAGAAACGGAAAAGAAATGGGGAAGTGAGTTACCCTGGATAAACTTCTTATTGCCATGTCCTGGACAAAAATAGGTATCTTTTCCATAGGGCTTGCTCTCCATTCAAGCTTGGCACCTTACCTAACTCACCCTCCTCTCTTTTCCTCCCCATGTATAGTGGTTAATAAAATCTGAAGCTCCATGGGAGAAAAGATCCTCCCCTTCTTGAATTCTTGAGGACTTTCAGCTTCCAGTGCAGAGCCTTACAATCTGATTTAAGTAGTCCAGACCACCCAGCCAGTAGAGCAAGCCCCCAGCCCCAGCTTCCAGCCCCCAGTCCCCAGTCCCCAGCCCCATCCTCCTGGGGTACACAAGGGTGCTTCCTAGTAATCAGATTTCATTATCCATTTGCAGAATCCATGAGGCTAGCATAGGACTTCTCAAAGAGTGGCCATAAACCACCCTTGTCTGAACACTGAAAATCTTCCTAAAATTCATCTATCTGTCCACATCAGCACCACTGACTGTGAGAGGGGCCTAAACTCTGGCTCTTAAACCTGATCAGTATATACTCCATGTGTAGGGACTGGCCATGAAGAAGAACCTGCACGAGAACTAGGTCCAGCTCAAGGATTTTGGAGTGACTCGGAGCAGAATACCTATTCTTAGAATTTCTTGCACCCAGAAAATGGAGATCTGTATACTCTACATTTGTAGTATAGACAAAAGAGCTGCCATGAGCCAAAAACCCAGCAGTTACTCTGGGAGATGAACTACTCTCCTCTGCATGCTATGGAAGACAAAGCTGTGAGCTTATTTCTCAGAATTCCCATCATTTCTCGAGTTTCCCTAATTGATAATGTATGTCATCTGTTCCAAGGACAGCATACAATTGTCTTGGTCTCAAATCATCACTTCCTCCTCCAACCTGTGATCTGCAGAGAGGAAGCAGAATAGAGTAGGGTAGGGTAGGGTAGGGTAGGGTAGGGAAGGGAAGGGAAGGGAAGGGAAGGGAAGGGAAGGGAAGGGAAGGGAAGGGAAGGGAAGGGAAGGGAAGGGAAGGGAAGGGAAGGGAAGGGAAGGGAAGGGAAGGGAAGGGAAGGTGGAATGGAAGGGGAAGGGAAGAGAGGGAAGTGGAAGGAGGGAAGGGTAGGAAAAGGGGGAATGGAAGGGAAGGGGAGGGGTGGAAAGGAGAGAGGAGGGAAGGGGAAGGGAGGGGAGAAGGGAAGAAGGAACGAACAGGTCACTTCTAAAGGGGTCCAGACTAGCTGTGACATGGTTTTGTTTTATATCATGCATGTAGATTCACAGGGGTAACTTGGTCTTTAAAGGTAGTGGCTTCTTCCCTTGCTTTCCTCCTTCCCCTACTGGATCATGACATTCTATGGTGTCATATCTCCCTGACCACCCTCCCACTAGCAAGCCACTGGCTTAGGCCTATCAATCACTACTCCCATGAGTCCCATCTGGGGCTCCAAATGTGAACTTCAGTGCAAGTTCCCATGGGAACAGAGGAATGTGCAACAGCTTGACAGGAGCAGTCCACCCCTAAAGAATGTGGCCGTGGCCTTCATTATTTCTTTTAAAGTGGGGAGCACTGGCTCCTCTCTTTGTTAATGAACAAACAAAGCCAGACATGAAATGACATAAATGGCTCTGATCATTCCGCAAGTCTGTTGTGTTGCTCCACCTTCTCTGCAGTGTTAAACTAATTGATCCAGACACACTATACCCAGTGCTGTGAAGCAGCAACCACACAATTGCAGTACCATTGTGAGCCCAGACTCTCCAGTGAGCTAACCTCCCAAAGCCCAGAAAATAACCTAAAAATGGCCTTAAATGTATCAAACTCTCATGGAATTCCTCGTGGCATTGGAAATAGAAGGGAAGTCTCTGGAGACTCTCTGTTTTTGCATGCAAGCTGAAACCCTTGTTTCTACCCACCCAGCCTCATCCACAACACAGAGAGACCTCAATCTGTCCTAGAGTGAATGTTGACCTTCCCCCTGAAGGCAATGAGTGTGCAACTAGAGGGCAGCAGCATGAAATGATAGAGCCTGATGTATGTAGTCAGAGCTAATACATGAACTTATGATAAAATACTGAGGTGACCAAAGGTAGTAGCATGTGACAGCCCTTTGATTCATTTAGAAAGGGAAAAGAGAGGATGGTACATAATCAGTATGTAAATAAATCTGTCACCAATAGGTTCAAGGTAAGGAAAAAGCTATTTAATGGGTAAAGTGGTTTAAATGATCTTATTTTTAATTTTTTTATTTTTATTTTTAATATTTTTATTACATATTTTCCTCAATTACATTTCCAATGCTATCCCAAAAGCCCCCCATACCCTCCCCCACACTTTCCTACCCACCCATTCCCATTTTTTTGGCCCTGGCGTTCCCCTGTACTGGGGCATATAAAGTTTGCATGTCCAATGGGCCTCTCTTTCCAGTGATGGCTGACTAGGCCATCTTTTGATACATATGCAGCTAGAGTCAAGAGCTCCGGGGTACTGGTTAGTTCATAACATTTTTCCACCTATAGGGTTGCAGATAAAACTTAGGATACCCAAGATATAAGATACAATTTGCTAAACGCATGAAACTCAAGAAAAATGAAGATCAAAGTGTGGACACTGTGCTCCTTCTTAGAATTGGGAACAAAACACCCATGGAAGGAGTTACAGAGACAAAGTTTGGAGCTGTGACGAAAGGATGGACCATCTAGAGACTGCCATATCCAGGGATCCATCCCATAATCAGCTTCCAAACGCTGACACCATTGCATACACTAGCAAGATTTTGCTGAAAGGACCCAGATATAGCTGTCTCTTGTGAGACTATGCCGGGGCCTAGCAAACACAGAAGTGGATGCTCACAGTCATCTATTGGATGGATCACAGGGCTCCCAATGGAGGAGCTAGAGAAAGTACCCAAGGAGCTAAATGATCTTCTAAGTCCCCTCTAGCATTACATTTCTGGGTTTTATACTGAGTGCCTCCACAAAGAAACCCCTCCATTACTTTATGCCATCTTGTTTAAGCTTCATGCTTTATATTTACTTTAAGATCTAGAGAAGGTGTCTTCTTCCAGGGCAGGTCCTTGCCACCATGACCAGCTTGAGAGTGAGCCCTTAACCCTTTGAATATCTCTGCTCAGAGGGAAGAGAGCTCCTGGGACAGCTTCTCAATCTGCAGGGTGGTGGGATGGCCCTACCTCAGCTCACAGGAATGACAGGAGAGCCTTTGCTGCTGTCCACAGGCTGTGTTTGACTGCGTGGTGACCTCCTTGAAGAATGTCTTCAACATACTCATTGTCTACAAGCTCTTCATGTTCATCTTTGCCGTCATCGCTGTTCAGCTATTCAAAGGAAAGTTCTTTTATTGCACTGACAGTTCCAAGGACACAGAGAAGGAGTGCATGTAAGAGCTACTACCATATACCTCTCACTACTAAGGGTGTCCTGACAAACCCCTGGCTTTCCTTTCTCTCTTAACTCCTTTCCCACTGAATTATGAAACAGGAAGAATTATAAAATGAATAGATATTTGTTGAACTCCTTTATTGTATCAGATTTGTTAAGAGACACTTTGCCTTAACCCTTAAGTTTTAAGTCTTTCTGATGATCTACTGAAAGGAGTTTTATTTACATTTTATAAGTATAGATGATGACACTCAAAATTTAGGTTGTCCAATTTAACAAAGGGTTAGCCTAAGAAAAGGTTAGCACTCTGGTATCAGAATCCATTCTACATCTATTGGGCCCCAAGGACCAATTTTACTCCATGTTAGTATTTAATAAAACATGCCCTTCCTTTTCTGTGATGGTCATTGTTACCCCGACATCCTTAAAGTGTATAAGAATGGTTGACTGTTCCACACACTTGCCTTAAAAAGCACTATTTCATTTCTATTTTGGTTTCAGAGGCAACTATGTAGACCATGAGAAAAACAAGATGGAGGTAAAGGGCCGGGAATGGAAGCGTCATGAATTCCACTATGACAACATCATCTGGGCCCTGCTTACCCTCTTCACCGTCTCAACGGGGGAAGGATGGCCTCAGTGAGTGATGGGGTGGGCTTGGTATGTGTCTTGCAGGCTGAGATGGGATTGTGTGGGTGCCTTGAAAAGCTGATTCAAGATGAACAAGGCTAACCCTTTGTTCTTCTACCAGGCTAAATAAGTGGTTATGAGCAGGGGAGAAAGGCAGAAAAGAGGAAAAATAAAAACCCTTCAGACAAAGATGGAGCGGAGGAAGACAAAGTCAGGAAAACATCTGAAACTCTAAAAGCCCTTCAGATAAAGATGGAGAGAGTGGAGACAAAGTCAGGATAATATCTGAAACTCTTTATTTTTTTTGTTTTTTGTTTGTTTGTTTGTTAATCTCTGAGTTAGGTGGAGCCCTCTGACTTACAGAACAAATGAGTTTTCACAACTTTCTGTCCCTCAGGAGAATCCATGAGGGCTGTTTTAAATGGATTTATTCTTAAGGTTGGCCCTATACTTGAGAGTTCAAAGATGGAGGAATCTGGCAGACCACAGGGATGCTGTCTAACACTAGATCCCTTTAGAAAGATGCAGGCTTTTACGCTGTCCACAGCAGGATGATGATTTCTTTAAAAGACTTAGGAACAAGTAAGACACCATTAGTTGGTAGGAGAAATCCAAGTGGCACTAGAAGTCTGTTGGTATTGAACATGACAACCTAACTAAAAGAGGATAGCAATCTGTTGCTTAGGAGCTGAATGAAGATGGAATATAGGCTCAAAATGGCAGTAGTATTTTTTCTTTATGAACTTTGTTATGGTAACCCCAGATCAGTGGAGGACTGGAAAAAGTCAGAGAAGTCATATCAAGACCTATAAAAGGTGACCCATCTCCTAACAAAGCCATGGGTGTCATGTATCATCTGTACCCTCTCCTTTGGTCCTTACAGGGTTCTACAGCACTCTGTAGATGTGACAGAGGAGGACAGAGGCCCAAGTCGCAGCAACCGTATGGAGATGTCCATCTTTTATGTGGTCTACTTTGTGGTCTTCCCTTTCTTCTTTGTCAATATCTTCGTGGCTCTCATTATCATCACCTTCCAGGAGCAAGGGGACAAGATGATGGAGGAATGTAGCCTGGAGAAGAATGAGGTAACAATGGATAGACTATAGTAAGGGACAGCAGGGGGAGCATCAGAAAAGAATAAGGACCAGCATGCTTAGAGGGAGAGACTGCATGTTCTAACTTTACAATAGCATTAAAGCTATGCAGTCTTGGATGTGGGACTCCGTGGGTAGGAACACTTTTTCTAGTATAAGGACCCAAGTTTGAATCCTCAGCATCCACATAAAAAGCTGGGCTGGTGAGATAGCTCCATGGCTAAAAGCACCTGCTGCCAAGCCTGATGATATGAGTTCTTTCTCTGGGGCCCTCCTGATAGGAGAGCACCAACTCTCACAAGTTGTCCTCTAATCTTTCCTGTGGATTATATATAGGGCACACACACAACTTTTATTTTGTTCAAAAGCTGGGCACAGCTACATGTGCCTATAGTCCCAACAGGGAAACACAAACAGGTAAATCCTGAGAATTTCCTGGCCAATCAGTGAACAATGAGCTTCTGGTTCAGTGAAAGATCCCAGTTCAGGGCAATAATGCAACAGAAGATGCCATGACCTTCTCTGACCAACATGTGTGTGCACAGACAGGTACACCTATACACTCACATGCATATATATCACATACAGACAAGGCATAAAAATATACACAAAAATAAACTTGCAATTTCTACCCTTATATGCGATAGCCTAGAAGAAAAAAAAATATGTGCTACAGTTGCAGCATTAAGACATTTGCTTATGTCCCTTGCTGTCATGGCATCTGTGTTTCTAATAACAGGGAATATGTTTTATTATGTGCTCCTCCAGCACATGCGTAGGTTTGGAACATTATTAGTTTCATGGTTGGATTTGTTTTTTTAACAAAGGAGCTGAATTAGAAATGGTCATAGATTATAAGAGAAATACATTAGCAGATACAGGTTGAGCACCTCTAATATAAAAATCCAAATGCTTACAAGTCCAAAACATTTTTGAATGATATGATATGGCAAGTAGAAAATTCCATACCATGAAACTTTGTTTCATGTACAAGATTAATAAAATATTATATAAATTACCCTTAGGCTATGTGGGTGAGACACATATGAAATATTAATGAATTTTGTTCTAAGCTGAGCATCCTGCCTTCAAACTATCTCATTACATTTGTGTAAATATTAACAACTCGGGAAACAAATCTGATATCACAAATCACTCTGGCCCCACATAGTTCAGATATGCGATTCTTATGCAGTAGATTGATAGCTATAACTATGGGCAGTAGAGGAAAGTTTCAGCCTAAGATCTCAGCCTTATATGGTATAAGATGACTTTCAACCCCTGTGACAGGATGCCTTCCAGGTGCCTCCAGATGTGTAAGGTGACATCTTGCCTATGGTTTGGTTCAGATGGTCCCTATTGCTGCTTTATGATTGTGTAGCATTTTCTTTTATCCTTAAAGGGTCTACTTAATAGTGCCCATCTTAATAGCGCCCATGCAAGGTTTAGGGGCAGTTGAGCTAATTCTAATAACCTTGACTTTCTGCAGCGGGCATGCATTGACTTCGCCATTAGTGCCAAGCCTCTCACCCGCTACATGCCACAGAACAGACACACCTTCCAGTACCGTGTGTGGCACTTTGTAGTCTCCCCATCCTTTGAGTATACCATCATGGCCATGATTGCCTTGAACACTGTCGTGCTGATGATGAAGGTAAGAAGTAATTCTGTTTGTGTAGTGCCTGGGAAATCACTCCATATTACTAGCTTACCACGTTTACCCGATCTTGCATCCTGGAGTCTCTTTGATCTTACCTACTTCAGTAGCCTAGCCCCTGAATTTCTGGGTAGGGGTAGGGTTATGGAATAAAATGCAGAGTGACAGAGTAGCAGTTAGGGGCTCTCAGGAACAAAAGATGTCAATAGGGCCCACCTTTGACATTGTGGAGTCTAAAGGAGTACTGAAGTTAATGTGAGCCTGGTCATATTTAATGCTAAGTGCAAAACACCTAATTCTGGGAAGCGCTTCTGTTGTGCTACCTTCAGTTTGGGTATGAAGGCTATTTTTGCTATTAAGGTATCCTGGGTGGGACATGGGTATGTGTTTTACTACATAATATGCATGTATTGAAGTGTTCCACCAGGTCAAGATGAGAGCTAGACCTGGCATGTATATTCCACCACATACACATATGCCTTAAAGATTCCTGTCTATTGTTCTTTCCTTCTCCCTCCTGGCAGTACTACTCTGCTCCTTGCACCTATGAGCTCGCCCTAAAGTACCTGAACATCGCCTTCACTATGGTGTTTTCCCTGGAGTGTGTCCTAAAGGTCATCGCTTTCGGCTTCCTGGTATGTCTGTCCCAGCATCCGCTTCTCTTCCTTTGGGGTACATGCAGGTGACTGCTGCTCAAGAATGGTGCATCCTCTTGCCCATCTAATAGGGAGTTTAAACAGGCTGCCACGTGAGTAGAGTAGGAGAAGAGGCAAAGGAAGCCACCTGCTTATCGCCATACTGATCTAACAGTCTGTGCCAGTCCTACTGAATTCTGTCAGCCATGGGGCAGCCATCAATGGATTTTACTAGAACTACAATTGACACGTAAAGAAATAAGATAAAAATTAGATTAGCAGGCTGGAGGGATGGCTCAGCGGTTAAGAGAACTGGCTGCTTTCTCTTCCAGAGGTCCTGAGTTCAAATCCCAGCAACTACATGGTGGCTCACAACCATCTGTAATGGGATCTGATGCTCTCTTCTGGTGTGTCTGAAGACAGCTAAAGTGTGCTCATATAAATAAAATAAATCTTTAAAAAATTAGCTAAATCTTGAGTTATTTACTGGTAATGTATATACATATTGTATGATTTGAATGGAAAAATATCTTTCATAGTCTCAAACCAGCAAATAACAGATTTTAGTTATTAGTCTTCTGATCATAAAGTATCACAAAGGGTACCTTCTGCCAATGAAAATAAATGTTTATTACTTATGTTCACAATGTCCAAGTACTTTTGAGGGTTTGGGGGTAGGTGGGTGAGGATTCTGGAATTGACTTTGAGAGAGAGATTGTAATGGAAATTATTCTGGCATGAGCTCTTTTTTTATTTCTCCTCCACTAGTAATTATAATTGTTTGACAAACTCTTGCATCTGTTCCCAAGACTGTTAACAAAACCTGCCCTTTGCATCAGTGCACTATAAACAAAATCCATCCCTCCCTCTCCTCCTGCTTACTTCAGGGCGTGCCTTGTGTGTTCAGTGGGGTGCAGATAAGCCCACTTGACAACTGTTTCACACTTATTCAGGGTGTGCATTATCCTTCCCAGGGTATACGGTCCAGGTCGCTTTCCTAGCACACAGGGGAAAGTCTACTGTAAATCAAAATGAGTGCTTCAGGTAGCAGCTGTAACAGAGCCTCTGAGCTGGGCTTGATAATTGTCAGTGTTGGTTGTGGAGGCTGTTTCCAGTCTCCCGGTTCTTTATCCAACCATTAATTTGATTATTTGGGGTGGAGAGTTGAAAGGAACCCATTGCAGGGGCTGCATTGTGGAATTCCTGACTCCCTTTTGAGTGTTTTGAGACTCGAGGAAATAAAAAGGTAAAAGGAAACTTCTATCAAACAAAGATGCCTTTATAAAGTAGTCTAGCCCAAGTAGGGTGAAGTGAAAGGGGGAGAGGGAACCAGCACCAACATGGGGAAAGCTTCTCTGTGAGTCTTGGTGTTGACATCGTCTGTGACTTAAACCCCAATTATGTGTAATTATGGTGAATGCTGAATACATACTTACAGGCTTAACTAGAGAACTCGGCCTTGAGCCCTGCCTCCTTCCCACCCTCATCCCTGTGTTTCATTCAAGGCCTGGAGTCATTCATACCAGAATAGGCACCGTTACATTGGTTTGACATCTGAAGCTTTCAGAATGCCCCAACATGTACTGTTTGGTCAGATCTTCTCATTAACTTGGAAACAGGCAGAGTAGATATTGTTGCCATTGCTACAATTATCCTTCAAAACCACAAAAAAAGGAAGTTCATAAGATATGTAAAAGTTATATAATAAAATGTAGAATTAGAAAGTGGGTGTAAATAAAATGGAACAAAAAGAGGAAATTGGGCTACCATACAGTGCTTTCTACATTCTTTTTTTTTTTCTTTCTGTGTAACAAGTGCATTAAATAGGCTTATTTGTGTTCCTCTTTTATAGGTGAACTATAGCTCAGGGAAGATTAAGACTTTGTTCAGAGTTAGTGAAAGACAAACCAGGAGTTTGATCTTGGTCTATCTGACCTCAGAGTTCACAATAATCTACTAGTTTATTAAGCAACTAGGGCATATTCCCAAATTCCCAATGGATACCTCAAACTGAGGATAATCTGGTATCTACATATTCTTTCATGTATGGCTAAATGGTGCGATGGGTTCTGAGAGTCGCACTTATCTGCCTTTCTTTTCCTGTTGATGCGATAAACTATACTCTGACACATGCAACTTAGAAGAGAAATGGTTTATTCTGTTTCGACAGTGTAGTCTAGTGTTCAGAAAGTCCAAGTGTCAGATGCTTGAAGCCATGGGTCGTATGACATTCACAATCAGGAAACAGAGAATGATGCATACATATGTCTGGTCAGGTTACTTTCTTTATATAGTAACATGATCGCAGCCAGGGTGGGTCTATAACACAACCAGGATAATCTCTCATAAGCATGCTCAGAAGCCCATCTCCCAGATGATTCTAGAGTCTATCAAGTTAACACTAACATTGTTAATCTGTTAATTATGTCAAATTAGCACAAATATTGTTTGGTGATCTTGTCGCTTTGTAAATATCATAGTATGCATTTACAAACTGTAATAGCTCCATCACCAGACAGCATATTATGAGACCCACTGTGTATATAGTGTGTCATTAGCAGCAACATTATTATGAGGTCTTTGACTGAAATGTGTTTTGTCCTATCAAGTTGAGAGTTTTCACTTAAAGAAAGCACTTCAGATCTTCTCTTTAGCGTCCTATAATTTTTCACTTAATATTTTGGATTGTAAGTAACTAAGATCATAGAAAATGAAACTACAGATAAAATAGAAGATTACTGTAGTGCACAATATGGGATGTGCTATTGTAAGGCATCCTCAATTGGAATTCAAGGCTTCTAATCCTCTGAAATGAGGAAATTCATCTCTGTATGGAGAATAGGAGAGCCTTGAAATTTGGGGACCTTCAGGGCCCCACTTGGCTCCCTTATTAGTGAGTTAAGTGCTCCACTAGAAGATGAACTTGTTCACAAAGTTGAGTACATCTGTACACACACACACTAAAATATATGTGGCTCTGCAATGAGATCTCCCTAAACTTTAGTTTTCCCACACAGAAAACAAGGATAATAATAGCTGTCTTACAATCTTCAATAGATAATGCTCATTAAACAAAGCCTCCCTCTGTACAATCCTTTCTCTGTGGCATAGCTTCACTGTTTTAGCCAAGCCTTCTATTCAGTACTCTATAAACTTGGGACATTTGGCATTACCCAACCTTCAGACCCACAAGAAGGACAAATGAGCAGAAAGAATATCAAGGATCTGGAAAAGAGGATAAAGATCATATGATGATAAATGTAAGAGTAGGTCAGAGGACGCTTTGGTGTCATCCCCAAAACTGATGGTACCTGGTACTAAGGGGAAAGTCAAGTGGACATTTTGGAGGAATGGGTTTCCTGTTTTGAATAATGTAGTCCAAGGTATGTGCTATCTGAGATTGGATGGACACATCATACATTCTGAAGCAAGTGGAGTTAATCTGGTTAGTGGACTCTCTGGGTCTTTTATATCTCTCCCATATCATATTCAATCAATCTCCTCGTTTATATATAACACTTAACTACTCTTATGGTATAACAGAGCAGAAAAGGGATGGGGGAGTTGGAGCCTATTCATCCTACTGTCAATCATCTGTTCTGAAAAGACAGCTTTGCTGCTGTCTGTTACCTTTAGTCCCATTGAAGCAATAAAAATGAAGCAATAAAAATAACTGAGAGGTTAAAGTTGTATGATGCCTAATGTTTAATGGCCACGTACTTATCCCAATTCCCTAATGTATATACATGACAAATGTAAAGCTTTTTCTTTGTTGGTCAAACTCAGTAGCATGGGTAAAAACAAATGTTTGCTAATTAAAAAAAAAAACCAACCTTTCTTATGGGATTTTTAGTGACAGTTTCAAAAACATGGTCTGCAAATAGTTGTGGAACTGTTTTAAAAATGAGGAGTTCCCAAATTAGTAAAGGAGAAACAGAATTTCGGGTTAGAAACAGGAAACTGAGCCCAAAGTTAGAATGAACTTATGCATGAATTGACAAGTTTTAATTCCAAGTGACAAAGTTATATAATGAAAGATGGTTTTTCTTTCTTTCTTTCCTTATAATGTTCGTGTTATTGAATGCACATGGCAGAACTACTTCCGAGATACCTGGAACATCTTTGACTTCATCACGGTGATCGGCAGTATCACAGAAATTATCCTGACAGACAGCAAGGTGAATGATTCACAAGATTGCCGTAGTTAAGCTGTATCCTGGTGTAGTATTTAGAAAACATCTTCTCCACATACACTCCATTTATAACCCATCTAATCAAACAGGTCCCCTTCGTGTTGGAAGTCCACTTCACCCTTCCTGAGCAATAATCTGAGAAAATAAACTTGGGGATGGTGATAGTGCTCATAGAAGCATTAGGTATATTTGCATGACCCAAATAGAAGATATCTAATGGCGTAGTGCAACAGAGGTGTTGGAAGAAAGCTAATATTGGGTGTTTGGCTGAATTCTCCAAAGAGAAACATAGTGTCTTTAACCTCCAAGTTGTTAGACTGAAAGTGTTTCCCTAAACTAGTTCATCCTAAAGATCATGTGGAGAGCTTTATTGTAATTATTGAATACCAGAACGCCATTGTGTTGAGGGGCTTAGGAGGCTGCTCTTTAGGAATCTAAGTGCAGAATTTAGAGCATTAGGAGAAATTGGGGAAGCCAGTTTTCCTCCCCTGTGTGCTGGCGTACTCCTCAAACCCATCTATCTACCTAGGACTCGAGGAGCTCAGCTGGGAGGCTTAGAGGGAGACTCACTGGGTGCCCCTCAACAGGAGTTAGGTTAACTGCAAAAGACAGAGACTGCCATCTATTTTGTGATCTGAATAAGGAATAAATGCGAAAATACCAGTGCTTAGATCTTTCTAAATGAGCATATTGTCACTAATTACATGTTTCCTTTTGGTCCACCAGCTGGTGAACACCAGTGGCTTCAATATGAGCTTTCTGAAGCTCTTCCGAGCTGCACGGCTCATAAAGCTTCTGAGACAGGGCTACACCATCCGCATCTTACTGTGGACCTTCGTGCAGTCCTTTAAGGTAAGAGGCTCCCCGAGGGTGGAGCACCACACGCCAGACAACACTGCAGCGGCACCCTCACCCTGGTTCCTTCACCTCTAGGAAGGAGTTTGTAAACTTGAAGCTCATTAGAAGCATAAAAACAATAGTTCTTGATTATAGCGCAGGTTGGCTGGATAGTGATCAATTCATATCTACATTACAGAATCTTATTCTAAAAAAAAAAATAATGTATCGCTTTCACTTTGTAATGAGTCTTTTTTTTTTCTCTCAGCACTGAGACAGGGATATGCTTTGTGAATTATGTGCTGTCCTTGAGTATTCTAAATCTCCTTGAGCAGTCCTGCCCATACATACATGTTGTCAGATGCCTTCAGTGTGTTCAGGAACTTGTCAGTGACTTAACTTCATGGAAAAGTTTTTCAGAGGACTTTTCAACTCATACTTCATAAAAAAGATGACTCATGTACAGTTCACCATGTCTTCAGCCTGGGCATCTCTTGAACTACTGAATGAATAGTATACTAATGGTGCGTGTATGTGCATGTGCACGTACACACACACACACACACACACACACACACACACACACACAAAGTCTTATAAAAGCTAGGAATGTTTGATCAAGTTATTGCAGTATAGTTTCTTTTAAACATTCTCATGGGACTGTGCATATGTCCGGGCATATAAAGGTTTGTTAAAACATAGACGCCTGAAACCCACTTCAATGACAATATTAGTAAAGTTTCCAAACACACTTTCTTTGAGCTCTAACAATAGCATAAATTAAATGTCTTTTTGACATTTAACAAATAACACAATTAGATCACTGAGGCCTGGGTGCATTTCTTTTCTTGCAGACAAAGTTTTTCAATTAATATATTAAAAATAAATTTGATAAAATTGATTCAAAGATGACAAACCATAGATTCACCAAATTGTCCTCCCCCTTCTATTTATACATTTAATTAAATTTAAGAGATCAGGACAGTAAAATCATAGCATGTAATCACCTGAAAAGGGAGTTTCCTTATTATATTATTATATATTCTAACATATTTCCTATTGATTTGTTTCATCATCAGAATCTTTGCAGTTTGAGATGAATCAGTGACTATCATGTCCAGATTCCAAGATATGGCCTTCGCTTTTCCACCCTAGCCCTAGCAAGAACCAATTTTTTGGCAGGGTTATTCCCACAGAGGCCTTACCCCAATGAACTCCAGTGTTCCAGGGTTAGATGACAGAGGGGAAGTTTAAAACCTTATGAGTTTGCCCTCTGATTCTTGGGTGAGTTCAGATTTAGAATTAGAAAGATGGACTGCTTTTAAAGCTGTTTTTTTTATTTTATTTTAAAAGGGCTGCCCATCAGGCGTCAGTTGTTAGTGAGTCTAAGAAATAAGTGTCATACTGTCATGTTATCCCATCACTGAGACTCTGTGACACTGTGTCCTATTGAAGCTAAAGAAAATGATGTCAAAAACTGACAACCAAATGGGTAGCATATTTAGTGGGTGTTACAAGAACGTAGAAGGCAAGTGCATCTGAATCCCAGTGGGGTGATAGTCTGGATGGGTGTTTTATCTTCAGGACAGTTCTGTGATGCTGTACAGAAGCAGATTGCCTAACAACAAAAAATTTAAAGGTAAATTCACTTACGCAAATCCAAAGCAGAGAGATGTCCGATATTAACACGATACCATTCCCTTACCTACTCTGACCTAATCCTAGGATTCATCCAGATCTCTCTCAACCCCATGTTCAGAATGTCAAAACTCTTTTCTATTATTTTATATTAGAATGCATTTTGTGACCAGAAAGAACAGGAGCTAGAACAGATGGAATCTTTGGTGTTCTCCCAAGGTTTGGAATAGGAAGATGATCTTGTACTGGAGACTTTGGGTGACAAAGAAAGAACAAGGCCAAGCCAAATGGGTAGACTAGGTCATAGAGCATCAGTGCAGGCAGCGGAGAACCTGCCTCCTTTGCCAATCTTTGTGGAAATGAAGCAATTCCTTTCCTTATACCCTGGGACTCAGTGCTTTAAGGAAGAGGAGGAGCCTCCTCATTGGTTTTCAGGTGCATTTTAATTTGTCCTCTATTGAAGTGGAAACTTAAGGGTTCTTTGGAAAGTCAGTTGTGTCAGATAGTGTTTTGCTGGGGGCAAACACGTGAAGAAGTGTTTTCTTGAAGTGGACACAGGAAAAGGATGTTTTGCTAAAACAAGCATGTGAAAGGATGTGTGATGAAGGATCCTTCTATTAGTGGTATGCATGTATTGGTCTGTCTTACACTGCATTGTTTAGCTCCATTTGTCATGACTCCATAGTAAGAAATGCACCAAAAAAAAAAACTTTGGTGGTATGCTGGTGGCTTCTTGTTGCTTCTACAGACTTAGGGCAGTTGGCAGAGTGATGTCAGCTGATACAGACTGACATAGAGATTTGCTAAGACAGACTCATATGCTGAGACAGGACACGTGGTGAGGACCTGTGGAGGACACATGATGTTTGGAGGGAGCATAAATAGGAACCAAAAAAGAATGGCAAAGCATACCTCTGCAATGCTTGTTAGTCTCACATCTTCACTGATCTTCACACACACACACACACACACACACACACACACACACACACACACAGGACAAAATAACTTCTCTTGGGGTCCCTGTTGGTCCTAATTCTTCCTGCTGACTCATGCTTATTTGGCTGAGACCTAGTTGTCTCTGCTAGGTCACAGCGCCACTGCTGACTCATGTTTACTATCCTGGCAATACCAAACTAGACTGCGGGGATATTTGTGAAGTGTTTGCTAGGGGATAGAGCTGCCAACTGCTAAATCCTGTAAACTGAACTGCTAATTTCCTGACAATGCAGGTGGGATTTGCTCCAAAAGACAATTTATAAACAGGTCCACTTCCCCTCATATCCTAATATCCTTTCTTTCCCACTGCCTCTGGTGAGTGGTAGGCTAGAAGGGAGGTTAAAACCATTTAAAATCCCTCATTAAAAGTAAGTTCAGAAAAAATTTAAGCCTATACTCTATTCAAGTTATAAATAGTCCCTCTTGGGGCTCTTCATTTTGCTAACTCTGTTGATAAGCTCTGCCCTGCTCCAGCCATCTGAAAGCCTTTGACTGGTCTCCTGGGACTCATGGTGTACACACTCATGACAAGATTGAGACTCACAATGGCACTGGCTGCCCGGGAGCTTACTGAATGGTAAAGAAGAGGGAATTTCATGTCAGTACAAGGATCACTACACAACCATATTGGTCCATACTGCTCCAAAGCTCAACTGTCCTGTGTCTACCCCTGCCCCAGAATATCAAGAGCAAGTCCTTGCCTTCTATTTTCATAAATAGAAATGTTATCATCACAAAGTGGCAGTAAGCATACACAATATAGATTTTTACATTTTTGTCTCATGGATTCATTACAGTTTCATAATGGCTGACACTTAGCAGGCTTTGGGGGAATTTATGTGAAATACGATAAAATATTGAAAGGATTAAGCACTGGAAAATGGTGTTTCATCAGAAGATAAAAGATACTTCTAGGAATGGATAACAAGGAGCCTCTAGTCATTTAGCTTTGCCTCCAGATCCCCCACTATGAGTTATACATTAGATATGGGGATGAGAGGGAGCAATGCAGAGACCTTGAAGCCAAAACTTAGTTCTTCTTCTTTAATTTGGGTCACAGTTGCTAAGATTATTTGTCTTCTACATGTCAAGTGAAATGTCTCTCAAACTCAGAAAGTTTTGCTAGCCCTCTTTGGAGATAGGGGTCACATATCCATCAGAAGACTTGGGAGTATTTTAAAAAAGGAAAGACTACTCCAAACAGAACAGCAGTGTCAGTCCTGCTTCAAATAGCCTCAGGGCAAGAGCTTCTATCTTGCCAATGTCTACAGGAGCAGTGGTCTCCTTGATTAATTATTATCTCTTGCTTCCCTTGCAGGCTCTTCCTTATGTCTGCCTTCTGATTGCCATGCTTTTCTTCATCTACGCCATCATTGGGATGCAGGTGAGTGGTCTGATGGGGCAGCAGCTGCCCACATCGTCTCTGGCAGAGTTGAGGATGATGTGTACAGTGTCACTTGACTGAGAAACTTCTCCACCATCTTGTTGCATTATGATCTTGGGACTTTCACATGGGCCAAGTGGTTCCCTAGGTATTCAGGGTGGTCTGCTCTGGGGGATTCATCTGAGGTCTTCTAATCATGCTGCTGACTTAGGAGTAGCTAGGCTTCTATGATAGAACTAAAGCAAAATGACATCACTGTTTTCAGAGAGAGAGGGACTCGCATTGCAACTAAAGTAAGGATTGTTTCTGACGATCTCTGTTATTTGGACTTGACCAAAAAGAAGGTTAGATAGCTGTTCCCCCTATAAGTGATGATACCAAATGAATCGATGTTAAGTTTTAACTGTCTAAGTTCTCTAAGACTTGTTACTGCCCATCCTAGGGAGCCCCAGAGCCATATTCCAACCAATTCCTATTGTACAGGGCCGTGGAACTTGCTGGATAATTCCCTGGCCTACTCACATCCTCAAAATTTTTAGAACTTGATATCAGATCAAGTTCTGTCTTGGATATTTGTGTGGCTAGCTAGAGGTTCACTGAACCTCAAGAAGAAATGTTCTTTCTAAGAACAAGAATCATCTGGGGTAGATGACCTGCTTCCATAAACAATGAGCATGCATCCCCTAACCTATTTGATGGGGTCCACGGGCTTTTTGATTGTCTAAAGAAGGCATCCTTTCTGACTTAAGGAGCTGCATAACTAACCCCCCTCAGAACTTTATCTAACAGTCCCCCTGAGTCAGGAAGTCTGGGTGCCTCCTCAATGGTATTGGCCACCTGGCCACCAAGCTACCCGGAGCCACTGCCTCAGTTTCCAAGCCTCCTGATCAGCTGTCTTGCCTAGATTCTTTCCAAAAGATCTCTTATTCTCCCTCTTCCTCTAAATCTATGGCCTGAAGGTATTCTCCAAAACCACAGCTAAATGTCCAGCATCAGAATACACAAGGCCTGTGAAAAGGCTGTGGTTTTCCTTCTCTGAAGATCTTACAATACATATGTAAAATGATGTCAGGAGCATTAGAAACAATTGCCACAGAACTTAATGCTCTCTTGATAACTTCAAGAACCTATTAACTCCCTCCAAACTTTACCTTAGAATTTACATAGTATCAAACCAAAAATTGGTTAAATTAAATTCAGTATGTCTAAGTTTCTGTATGATAAAATAGCTTAACCCTTTCATCTTTAAGCAAAATAAGGTGGAATGAGACTATCTTCAAGCCTACTGATAAGACCCATATTGATGCTAATAATGCTGTCTACTCCAGTTACTTGGTATGCCAGGTATGGTGCTTATTGTATGCCTATATGCAAACATACACATACATGCAGACATACAAAGAGAAGGGGCAAGGCATATTAGTATAATCAGGAGTAATTGAGTTTCATTGTTTCCACTGACATTTAACATGGTTAATTAGCCTTTAACCTTATTCATATTCTCAGATAACAAGTTAAAAAGCTGATATTGAAACCTAGCTGTGCCTCTTTACAGCCCAGTTCTTAGCACTGCACCTTCTTTCATCCCATAAGAGGAGCAAATGCAAGGACTTTTTTGACTTGTCAGTAGGAGATGGAGACTGCTTTTCCACAAAGACACAAATGCCTTGGCCACTGTGCCTTGCTTTAGCTGGCTATTCCCAGCCTAGTCTGTCACAGAGAGCCAGAAACAAGTACAAATTATGCACACTCCAGAGTGTGTTACTAAAAAGACCATATCCAATGCAGTCATCACAAAACAGAAAACTTATGATGGTTTGAATGAAAATGGGCCATAAGTCCATAGAGAGTGGTACTATTAGAAGGTGTTGTCTTGTTGGATAAAGTGTGTCACTGTAGGGATGGTCTGTAAGCATTGAGGTGCCAAAAGTTCAAGGCAGTTCCCTTCCTGCTGACTGCAATCCAGATGTAGAACTCTCAGCTCCTTCTCTAGTACCACATCTGCCTACACACCACCATGTTTCCCTCCATATGGAGTCCATAATGGACTAAACCTCTGAACTGTAAGTTAGCCCAAATTAAATATTTTCCTTTATAAGAGTTGCCAAAGTTGTGATGTCTCCTCACAGCAACAGAAACCCAAACTAGGAAAAAAAGTTGGAATGGGGTATTGCTGTGATAGGCCTGACCATGCTTTTATTTGGAGAAATGTGGCCTTTGGATTTGAAAAGCATTTGAATGCTTTAAGTGGGGCTTAAAGGGCCATCCTAGTAGAACATGGAAGACCATGGTGTTGAGGGTGATTTGAACCATGGGAGCCTGAGTTAATTGGTTTCAAAAGAGAAAAATGTTAGTATCTGGCCAAGAGACCTTTTTTTGTGATATTTTGGCAAAGAATGTGACTGCTTTGTGTTCTAGTCCAAAAAAGTTTGCCTGGTGCTAAAATGAAGAGTTTTTGGATTAATTTCATTGGCAGAAAAAAATCTCAAAACAGCCTACTATTGACTCTGTCCTATGGTTCTTAGTATTCACTCTTGTGAAGATCTATAGTGAAAAGGGGGATGCTCAACAAGGAAAAATATAAAATGTACAATTTGAGGAGAAAAGGGGCACCAGGAAGTGGAAGGGAGCTAAGCCATGTGTTCAAGGAGATAAAGAAAAATCGATTATTAAATAGAGTACAAGGAGTGGTGACATCAGGGCAATACCCGCCTCCAACTCCTGCCAGCTAAGTTTCAAAGTTATAAGAAGGAATTAAAGAAAAGTGAAAAGGAATTAAAGAGCAACTTAGGTCCAGGTGTGGTAGCATAGGCTTTTAATCCCAGCACTCTCTGGAGACAGAGACAAGTGGATCTCTAAGCTCAGGGCCAGCCTGGTCTACAGAGTGAGTTCCAGGACAGCCAAGGTTAGGCAATGGAGGTAATCATCAGAAACAGAGCTAAAGATGTAAGAGCCCCACACAAATAGAAGGTACAATGGATAGGAGGAGCAAGCTTTTATGTACACAGAAAGGGCAGCCAGGTGGATCTATAAGACAAACTGGTATACTGCACTTTTAAAGTCCTTTCAGAAGACAACATCTTTGCAGAACAAATAAGCAACTTGTCCCTTATAGGAAGGGGTTTATATGCACTCATTGTTAGAAGAGATGCCGTTGGCCTTAGCTCTTGTAGCTCTCCAGCCTGTGAACTAGGTTAAGCTACTGAGGTTTTTCTGGCCTTAGGTCCTTTACTATAGTAGAAGAATGGGTTAAACACAAGCAGAGCCCTCCAGTCCTGCATTTAATTCCAAGTGAGAGTAGATGGAGGCCTGGGCTTTCCTGCAACTTTCAGAAGTGACCCTTCTTCCTTTTTCATAGCCTTTGGTATATGCGCGGTCACAGGCTAAGAGGATGTTATTTTAAAAATGCAAAGAGATTTTAAGACTCACCATTTCCATGATAAATATCCATTTGAGGCTTAAAAATTATCTTAGAATATATTCAAAGTAGCTATGCCTTCCTTGACAATTACAATAACATCATGTGCACAAAATTGCAGTGCACTCTCCAACAACTTCACAGAGTATTTGATAAAAGTCATAGCTGGGGCAATTAATGATGCTACTGTGAGAGTCCCAGGGAGAAAAGGCCCTGTGAAGTGTACTGATGTAATAGATTGGGTACAACTTATAGACCTCTAGCTAAGGGAGTAAGAAGAGAGTGAAGGAAATTTAATGGTTATGGATAACAACAGTCACCTCATGAAGTATCCAGGAAGAAAGAGGTTTGGTTGCTTAGGTGGGGTTTTAAAAAGTCATGTGTCTCTTGAGGAGCCATCTCTTTCTTATCTGTTCCTTCTATTCTTCCCTCTGCTGCCTGCTTTGCCACCTCCGTTCTCCCCGAAGACAAGTAGTATTTGGGTTTTGAAAAAAAAAAAAAAAAAAAAAACCCAGCACTGAGAACAAATTCCCAAAGCAGGTGTCAGTGGGAGTTACTTGAGCAAAATAGCTGGGGGCAGAGATTGTTCCTCAATTGCACACTCTCAAAACTGTTAGGGGAAAACGTGTTCCATTTAGCACATATCGAATAAACTGAAGCACGCTAAATGTAGGCTGGGAATTGTCTCAGATGGGTAGAAGGGTGGCCCTTTAAGTGGTCAGTTGTACCAGTGCTGCCTTTGAAGGATTGGTCCTGACTCTGAAGCACAGATGGAGGAGGAGAGCACACCCTTCTCATTGGAGCATCTTGGAATTATTGTCAGTGTTTATCTCTGTGTGTGCATACATATTGCTGAGTGCTGCTCCCTTTCCTATGAATATCAGTGATCAGAGTCCAGTACATTAATAAAGCACTCTGTCTCTCTGTCTGTCTCTGTCTCTCTCTATTTCTCTATTTCCCTACCCCCCCCCTCTCTGTGTGTTTGTGTGTATGCACATGTGCCCCCTCCCCCACTGTAGCCAGGACTACCTGTTTTCTTTTCCTTTCTTTCTCTCTACTCCTTCCTCTTTTTATTTTCCTCTCTGGTACAATGGATTAAAACTAGAACCCCATGTATATAAGTTAGGGCTTTGTCTCCAGCTCTTCTTTTCGTGTGCCCAATTATCCTTCATTCATCCTACTACCCGGACTTTGCTTTTAGCTTACACCTAAGTTACCTATTTCAGTGAGATTTATGTCTGTCTGGTGATGCATGTGTGTTCATTTCCATTGGCTGTGCATTCAGATAACAGATTCTAGAGACTGAAAACTCTAAATGAAAATTTATCTAAGGAACATACAGCTGTGCCTCTCATATCTGATCAGCTTGAATATTGGTAGCTTCTACCAAAACCATAAATGACATCTTTGTCAACTGCAGATACTTCCTTTCACAATTATTAGATATGAGAAAAGAGGGGTGACTCTCTGTGTGTCCTCTTGTTAAGCAATGCCTTTGGTAGATTGCATAGGTACCAATGGGACTAAAATGCATCTCCAATTTAAGTATAGGGGAGGCTATGTATATGCAGAATGATTTAAAAGATTTACAATCTATGGACTGCTTGAACATTGCTAGCATTAGTCCCATTGCTGTACATAGCAGTGGGGGAGGTAATTAGTTTCCATATCAGTCCAAGAACATGGTGTAAGTCAGCTCTCTCACTCCGGGTTATCTGTTTCAGAGACCAGCATCAAGCAGTCTTTACTTGTACTTTATCTACCCTGCCTGTGCATCTAATGACCATGTACTGGACATGTGATACAACTCAATTCGGCTCATTGATTTCTCTCATCTCCCCCAAGGTGTTTGGAAACATCAAGTTAGATGAGGAGAGTCACATCAACCGGCACAACAACTTCCGGAGTTTCTTTGGGTCCCTCATGCTGCTTTTCAGGTACCTGGATGAACAACGACTCAAGCTGGAGACCTCATGGTCTTCAGCTGCCAAGGTGGGGAGAAGCCCCTGGATGGCGAATCCTGACTAGCCTCTTGATCTCTTGACTCTGCACTGCTGTTCTTGTTAGGACATGCAGTGGAAGTTTGCCTTAATCAAACTTTCCGGTGACTTAGAAAGTTTCATCACTGTCTGACTCAGTAGTGACTCTGTGTATTTCAACTTGTCCTCTGGGATGCACACAGCTTCTTATGGGAACAATTTAAGACCCGAAACCTTGAGTAGCTGTGTTTCTGTGGAGTCTTAGGGTTCTACCACTATCAGATTAGACCCTTAACAGATGGAGACATGGTGGGCGGGGAGGAAGAACAAGAAAAGGGTCTGATGGGCATTCTTCTCCATGTGGAAGATACTAAAAGGGCCTCACTGGGTTAAGAAAAAAGTCCCATGTGTGAATAGGATAGCAGCCCAAGGTAGGATGGGACATAAAGACTTCTAACCAAGATGGATTTCTGTGTTCAGGAGTGCCACAGGGGAGGCTTGGCAGGAGATTATGCTGTCCTGTCTCGGTGAGAAGGGCTGCGAGCCTGACACCACCGCACCCTCAGGGCAGAATGAGAGTGAGCGCTGTGGCACCGACCTGGCCTACGTTTATTTTGTCTCCTTCATCTTCTTCTGCTCCTTCCTGGTGAGTAAGAATTTGCCTTTCTTTGAGGCATGCCTGATAAAGTGAAGGCTCCTATAGTGTATGCACACATTCTCCCCTGCCTCTTGGCTCCCTTGTTCCTGATCCCTCACATACACACTCACACTCCAAGCTATAGAAGAATTAGATCATTGCCTTTGGGGACCAAAGTGCTCCTCAGAATCCTTGCAGGGAGGGTGGCTCTTATTGGTTGAGATCTTTGTGCCTTCAAGAAGAGAGTCCTTGTGAGACTGGATAATGTCTTGAACATGGGAAGAGAGCGCCAAACTTCGTGTGGTCTCTGGAGCTACTGGGGTAACCCCTGTCTTCTTTGTGCCCCGTGTAGTTTGTTTAATAGCTAGGACTTGCATCTGTTTGGGAGATTCTGGTTTTTTTTCTTAACTGTTTATGAAAAGGTACCTTGAAATTATAAGCTTATAGGATTCGTCAGAGGCAAATAATGATCGCATGCAGTGTAATTGGTGTGATTCTCTCCTGACTATGGTGCCATGGAATTGGACAGCAGCTGGCAAGCATTCTGGTGTGAAAACGCGATGATGTTGGGTGTTAGTGAATATTGAGGAGTATATGTAGAACATTTCTACTTAGAGAAGTGGTAAGAGATCTGAAATGCCCTCTGAGTTCCTTCTTTTAGAGAGAACATCTAGAAATGTCTTCCCCACACATCAGATTAGCAGTGATGGATGGAATAAATACATAAGGTGTCACCAGATCAATGAAAAGGTCACTGTAGTCCTTCTGGCTCCCATAATGTCCCTCAGCTCAACTTCACTGCAAATGCCACTGGCTGTACAAAACTATATAATACTAAAATATTGCTGCTGCTGCTGCTGCTGCTGCTCAAAAGCAGGGCATTCACTGAAAAGTAACTTAACTGTTTCATGGCCAGGCCAGTTTCTCTGAGGGGACAGAGACATGTGACAATTCAGCTTTCTGGTGATAGCAAGGGCCCTGAAGATAGGCCATTCTGCCTGGTACATAGGTTAATGTAGGGTGTAAAGGGACTCTGGGAGTCCCCTCCCCCTTTGGGTTTTGGCTTTGTTGCCATTTTAGTCTAGGCTAAGGCACTTGCTCTTATATAGTGTCTTTAAAATGGTATAGACATGTCAGGAAAGGGCTGGGAAGGTAGCTCAGTGGAAATGGTATTTGCTGTGCAAAAAAGAAAGCTGTGTGTAGCTTCCCACATACCTATAACTCCACTGCTGTGGGACCGTTGGGGGAATTGGGAGTGGGGCACGGAGACAGGATTGCTGGGGCTTGCTCACCACCAATTCAGCTCCAAGTTCAGTGAGAAAACCTGTCTCAAAGGAATAAGGCAAAATGTGAAAGGCACTCAGTATCCTGACGTGGTCTCTGTGTGTGTATACATACCATCCAAGCACTCACACAAACACATGTGTACTTATGACAGACTCATGCGCATGAGGACCTGCACACACATAAACATGGAACACCTCACGCTGGACAGCAGTAGTATTAAGCACAGTGAAATAATGCATACATTTTGATATATTTCTTTTCTATGGGCGTGAAGCTTTTTTTTTCAATGAAAAAGAACACAGAATTGTTTATAAATCTGAAAGCACAATGTATAATAAAAATTACTGAAAGGAACTTAATCCATTCACATCTTCAGCCCATTTTTATCAAGTGGTTACTAATGACTGGCACTAAGCTAGGCACCAGAGTAGAACTGTCAGCAAGACACAGTCTCTTTGTGAGCTCCAGTAAGAAATCAATATACAGGAGAATTAACACTTATCAATAAGAATAAATCAAAACAGAAAGGGACACATAGACCTCTCCATTTTACCTTATATAGTTTAAATGTTTAATGATAAATATTTAAAAGAAACCAGAGACAAAAGTGGAAAATTAATTGGAGGCTGTACGGTTACTTTTAGAATTGTGAGACAGAGAGTGCTACATAATTCACATTAATGTTATTTTTAATGAGGCTATATTCAGTGTGAGATGACCTGCCTTCAAGTCTCAGTCCTACAATAAGACTAACTTTGTGACCTTGGGCCAGTCACACGCTGCTCATCTCAAATCAACCAGCCAACCGAGATTTCTGAGGCCCTTGGATGTGCCAGACATTGTGCTAAGAGCTAAGAATGCAGTTGTAAATCAGAAGCATCTATTTTCTCAAAGAGCTGATGGGAATTAAAACTTCCTCCTGAAGGGCTGAAAGGAGCATGAAAACCAATAGTAGATGCTAATGCGTGCAGCACACTGTTAAAGGATGCAAGAATATGAAGCATTAGCAATGTTAATAGTTTTTATTAACATTAGCTATTAACATTAATGATTAGTGCCCCGAAAGGAGTATGCATATAAACAGAAAACACTCATAATCCAGGCAGTGGCTGAATAAAATCTCAATGACAGAGGGAGGTGTTGGGTTCAGCTATGTGAAACAGCAGTTCTCAAACAGCACCCGAAATAGGAGGGACGAGGTTTTCTTTGCCATGTTAGTGAAGTCTGAAGGAAGCCATCATGCTTGTTATGATGGCCTGACACTGGATCATTTCTGTACCAACTGATGACTGTCCTTCACCCTAACGTGCAGAGAAGACAAGTCAACCTTCAGTCATCCATTTGTAACATAGGCAGTGGTAAAAAGGGACCATGGCTGTTAGGATATATCCAACCTTCTTCATGTTGCTAAGACTATAGGAATTATGTCTTTCTTGTAGACTTTCTCTGTAGCCTATATTCTCTGCCTGCATATTTGACAAGCCAATGAACCCAACCACTTAAAACCAATTTTTCTATCAGGTGGGAATCTTGAATTTTAAGTGTAAGAAAGCCTAGCTAGATATAGCATAAACAAAATGGGATTTTATAAGCACCTGTCATTGGGGTATCCTAGGGCAAGGCAAGCACCAAGATAAATTTTAATTCCCCTTTTCATCCTTCTCTATTCATAAATCTTTCCCTTTATGTGAGCTTCTTCTTCAAATACCCCTATCTGATGCCTGTCGGGCAGCTAGAGTAGCAACTCCAGACCTTACATCTTCTCATGTCCAAGAGTAATAGAGATGGCCATGTCTTTTGCCCAATACCTCTTCATTGGCTTTTGTTGAATCCCCACTCATATTGAGCTAGAGAAAAATAGGATTCAATGACTGGGTAAAGCTTAGGTCACAGTATGGTGCCTCATTGAACTATAGTACTAGGCCAGGCCAGGGCCTGTACTAGGAGTAATCAGTGGCATCCCAGAAGCACAATAGAACTATTTACTGGTCTATTCTTGTCTTTGGTACTGTCCTTGTGAATGAGTAGGCCCAGGAGCACACCATTCTCACCCTGGTTCTATACCTACCTTCTATACCATTACCAAGGTTATCTCCAAAGACAAATAGCTCTTGGCTTGCCTACAGAGTACTCTGTACTACAGATGAGCAGACCCTCTAGCCCATGGGCTAGTCTGATTTGCTACCTGGTTTTATATGGTCCATGAACTATGAATTTTACAGTCTTAAAGGAGGGAGAGACAAACAAGAGATGAATAATATTTTCATGGCATGTGGAAATTATATGAAATTCAAATTCCACCATCCATAAACAAAGCTTCCTTGGAACTCAGCCATGCTCATTGATATTTCTAATGTCTGTGGCTGTTTTGGGTGGTGGAATACCAGAGCTGATTAGCTCAGACAGACACAGAACAGCCCATGAAACATACAGGAATGTCTGGCTAGTTGGCTGGTTTTGGTTCAGACCAGAGCATGGTAACATGATGCTTCGGTCATTTGGTACATGGCCCTGGCTGTTCTACTCTACTTATGGACCCCTAGAATGGCCCTGTTCCTACATATCTCTGTTAACATTCATGCTGCATCCTCTGCCTAAGGCACTATCTTCTGTGCTTATGTGATCTGGTAAATATGACCTGCCCCATTGTGCTTCAGTTCAAAAACCTAGTGACTTCTACAAGGATTTTTTAGCTACTAGAAATTCCCTTTCTAGACTTTTCTGTCTCTATCGTCACTTGTATATGATGCTTTCATGGCTGTCGTGATTTGCAACCTTTTTCTGTTTCCAATATATCACTGTCTTTTCTAAATACTAGATAAGTTTTCAAGAGTAATCATATAACAAGATCTAGTGACGGCCTGCTTTGCACTGTGCTAGGCATGAGGGTCTATCTCTAGACTAGCACTTTCTGACCTCATATCCTAGCACCTCCAGCACCTGAGTCACTGAGTTTGACACATACTGGGTCTGTAGTGGAGAACAGACCCATGGACAGCTTCACACAGAGGAGCATGCTCTTTAGCTCTGTGGCACTCATTGTGCTCTCTGGGGACTCTATTTTCATAAAGCAGGATGAGGATGGAAGCTGGAGAGACAATGTTGTTATCTGGCCTTGACTTTCTCTAGCCTTTAAGAATGTGGAAAGCACTGTTCCCTCTGCTACAAGAACAATTAAGTAAGTCAAACAGGTAATGACAGCAGATAACGTATTGTGCAAATGAAAAGCAGCATAAAAAAAGAATAAACTCATAGTGCCCACACAACGAGATGCACGGTCTGAGTAACAAAAGTGAGTTGCATTTAGCAAGATCTCCAAGCTTTGCCTAAGAACTTTGCCTTGGAGCCTGCCCATCTGTTTCCTGAGCTCTGCCTTAACTTCCTCCTAACTCTTCTCTTTCTTTGCCCTCCAGATGCTCAACCTGTTCGTGGCTGTCATCATGGACAACTTTGAGTACCTGACTCGAGATTCCTCCATCCTGGGGCCTCACCACTTAGATGAATTTGTCCGTGTCTGGGCAGAATATGACAGAGCAGCATGGTGCGTAGGCCTTTTGGCCACCCAGAAATTAGGGGCTTCTAGATCTCTCAAATACTTGCCTGTTATAAAAAGGAAGGAAACACCTCTTGGTGCTCACGGAAGAGGCACTGGTCTCAAGCCATTCACCCAAATCTTCTCTCCCTGGGTCTTCTGTACCCCCTCTTTCTTTTTGTGGCAGGCTGTGCCCTTGTTTGCCAATTTCATTATACTCTAGATTGACTACACAACCAGGGGAGCTTCCAACCTGCTCCCTTTTCTTGCTATGAGTCACCAGGGACTCAGATAGGTGGTTTCTGGCCAATGGGACATATCTGGCCACCATGGTTAGTGCTTTTCTTCCTCATTCTTTTCAGCATATATAGTTAAATAAAACACTGGCATAATATTTCAAATAATCAAGTAGGTGGTCCTGCCAACAGATGCCCTCTAGACTTGTGGGCTTTTATCACATGAAACTGAGTTAAATGGCAGGAGCTGGCAGGGCTGACCTCTTTGCTGTCTTTCACTGTCCAATAGTTCCGATGTGATGTGACATCTAGACTTTAGAGTGGGGATCAGCAAATTACCACCTGTCAGTTAAGTTTGGCTCACTGCATTTACAAATGAGTTTTTATAGGGGTACGGTTACAGCCATTTGTTTTCTCTATTGTCTATGGCTGTGCTTGCACTAGAGTGAAAAACTGAATAACTGGGACAAAGGTGGTCTGACCTTCCAGTTCAAAATATTTACTATTAAACTATTGCCAAAACCTTCACTCTTAAAAAAAAAAAGTCTTTTGACCCCTGTTTCAGGAACAAAGACAGTGTTTTTAGCCCTTGCTGATGAGGACAGTATGATATTCTATGAATGAAAAGCTTTGCTGGCCCAGGCAAACTTAGCTTCTGGGTCTTCACTCCCCGCTCTCCTCATTCTGGTCCCTCTCTGACAATACTTGAGGAAATGCTCTTCTTCACAGGAGTGGACCACCGTTGCTTCCACCTGATACTCCCTTCATGATGTGTGATTCTTCCCCATATCTACCATCTGTGAAGCTGCTAAACCTGGGTTAACTGTTTTCAGGGTGGATGGGTGAATTAGAATTCCTTTCCCCTCTGTAATAATGATCTAGGCCATGGGGTTATGTAGACTCCTTCCTGATACAGCGGCTAAGCAACAGATTTTTCTTGCTGGACTCAGTTTCCAACAAAAAGTTTTAGTGTGCAACCGGCGATGGCTTGGAGGACAATGATACTCAGCCTAAATCTTTAGCCATTTTCTCACTTTGGACAAGTGATGTAACCATCTATCAAGTGGTGGTAATGATACCTACCCAGCCTGGTGTGTGTTTGTGAGCATGTAATTATATCATGCATACTACTGTTAGGTACTTGACAACATGGTATGTGAATGCAACTCAGAAATGAGGAGAATTGCCATCTGTAAAGCATTTATGGCCTTGATTTTGGATGCCTATTCACTCACGTAACTGAAGAGACACTATCTGCTACCAAAGGATGGCATCACACATCTAGCCTCACTCGGACATCCTTGGCTCTTGGAACCAGCACTTCCTTTGGTTTTATTTCCTCTGTGGCTCTAAATGCCAAATGCATTAAAGATTCCCCCACTTCATTGCAGTTGCTGGGAAGAGGCTGCAACAGGACTAATCATAAAACTTGGTCACCTGAACTGAGCAAAAAAACAGAGAGGAACTCCTTCTGTCATTTCCAATGTCTAGAGAATTACCAATTATTCTGGTTACATCTTAATTGGTTTTCTCAATGGAATAAGGTTGCTGAGAAGAAACCAGCAAACGTGCAATGAGTTGGGGTCTTAATATAAAGAAGCAATGGGTTGAAAGCCACTATTTACTACTCTTAAGTAAAAATAAATTGACACATGACTACTTTCCATCATTTCAAGGGGTAAGAGACTGGGCATGCCGGTGAGCTACTGTCTGGAAAGAAACAAGACAAATCAGCACCGAGTCAGGAAAAGGCTAGAAAGAGTGAAGCTGAAGAAAACATTTGCTTTGATAAGGCTTCCTAAAAGGATGCTTAGATGGAGATAGTGTGCTCATCGTTTCTATGGCAACCCCCAGCCTGGTCCAGGGTGCATACTGACTTTCAGATCCCACCATGGCTTCCTTGTTCTGGTCCCTGACAGGGAAGATGTTTTAACCACTGAGAATTAATCCTATGTCAGTTATTCTATTTCCACAAGAAGCCAGAAGTCTCTTGAAGGTTCCTGGAAGAAAAGGTTATCAAAAAAGGGTCACAGTGTTCCTGGAATTCTGCAGGATCAATCTAGACCCTGAGTGGCTGGAATGGAGCTGCAGGGAAATATTTCTGGGGTATCTTTCCAGATTGTGTTTTGGACACGGATCCCGGTAGGCTCCTGTGGAATAGAGCAGCGTTTACCCAAGCTGAACTCAGTATATGTCACAGAGAGATCCAAAGCCCTTTCAAATTCTCTCATGCAAACTCTGTTTCTTGCTAATTAGCCTAGTGGGAAATTTGTCTCTCACAGTCTACAGAAACATGCTGACTCCCCACTGCCCCTGACAGGTGGCCCGTAGTAACTGCCTGTAATCAGTACGGGTGTGAAAGCAAAGAGTTCTGTAGTCCACACGTTGGCAACCTGACATCTGCTCTGGACAGTGGCCAGAGACATACTGGCTGTCTTTTTGCTCTTAGAAGCCTAGCTGGAGCTTGGGCTCCTCAGGCCAGGAGTGAGCCACACAGGTATTTCTGGGTACCTTAGGCATTAGGCTCCTTTGGATATTAGATGGGCTCGGATTTCATGAGAAAATTGGGAGAATAGTTTGGTAGTTCTCTGGTTCTCATCACTCTGGTCTGATTATGTCAGGCACCAATAAACTGGTCTTACCTCTTTGGGACAGTCCCTGTAGGGAGAAGCCATCGTTTCTTCCCCATTCTTTTCTGAGTATCTTATTAACCCACCTGTGCTTTCTTTCCAGCGGCAGGATCCCGTATAAGGATATGTACAAATTAGTGCGGGTGATCTCGCCTCCTCTGGGCCTGGGAGAGAACTGCCCCTACAGGGTGGCTTGCAAGGTTTGCCCCCCAGTCCCCAGCCATGACCTGCAGTGGGATGCAGCATCTAACCCTCTCCGCCCTCTGCTCCACCACCACTGCGCCACATGAGAGAATCTTCATGTTGCTTACCTTTGAGTTTAAAGAGGCCCAACCCCTCCCAGAACCAGCAGCTGCCATATAGGAAGAAGGGCCATTTTATGGTGAAGGCAAAAGAGAGTTAAAGACTTAATACAAAGGCCACTAGAGTCACTCCTTTTGGCTTTTCCCACAAATATACTGCTGTGCACCTACACATACATCCCCCAGTTTATCTTAGCTTGTACGTTCTACCAAAGGACTTCCCCTTTCTCTGGGATGCAGAAATCCTCTAATCAAGCAAAAGGGTTCTGATTTCCCTTCACGAGACCTTCATTTTCATGGAACCACATGATTCAAAGTGTGAACCTAGTCATCCCTATCCCTGCTATCCCTCACAGATCCTGGGTGCTTTTTCCAGGATCAGCAATAGAAGCTGTAGAACAGAGGGGAAGAGGGCAACCCATGAACATAGTTTAAAAAGCATAGAATTATTAGAGAATTTAATAGCACAGAGACTAAAATAACTTCAACAGACACAGAAGGATCTTGAACTGATTATTTAATGCCTTTGGTGCCTGCCAGTCACACTTGTAAGAGGTCTGCCGTAATTGCCAAGTCACTACCTCTTGGTTAGACCAACAGGTTCCGAGATATAAGTTCAAACTCTGCATTACCCTGGATATTGAGTATCCTAGTCACTTTCCCAAGCCCAGGACCGCTAAATATGAACCCTGCTTCAGGTGCTATGGGAGGAAGGCAAAGCAAAGCGCTGCTCAGGCAGCAGAAGATACAGGCTCAGGAAGGATGTCTGCCTAGGTGATGGATGGAGCTGACTTGGGATGGTGACCCTGATTCTGAACTCAGGAGGCTGAACAGCTGCCTCTGCTGAGACTCTTTAAACTCCACCCCAGTGAAACCTGCAGCCGCATGTGGGAGAGCTGGGGAGGGTAGCATGGCATGCAAGATGCTCTTCTTCCTCCTGGTTTTGTTTCTTCTGTCCCCAGCATGCCATCAACCTGGTGCATGCTGGGGAATAAAGAGCACTCTTGTTCACGGAGCCAGGTGGAAGCAACGAGGCGACTTTCTGACCAGCAACCTCAGCCCACCACTTTCAACGCAAACGGCCGCCGCCTCCTGCTGCACACATACCACAGAGGGGGGATACACGACGTTCTGCCTGTGGGTTCAGGGCAGGGGACAGGCCTGACTTCTAGGCCAGCATCCCAGCCCCAGTAGGGGCCAGAGACTCCTACCCACGGCTGGAGCACCGTCTATCCGGTTTATACCGCTCACGCACAGCCCTGGGAATTGAAGACATGCTTGTGTTACTTTGGGGTTAGATGCAGTGAACCACAAAGCCAGCCCAGCACTAACTGAGGAGGAGAAACTGAGCCCCGCCCTCGACCCCTGTCAGCACCTTCTGACTGTGTCAGAGGGACCAGAGGTTGTAACTAGTGTTCCCGGGTCTGTGTGGGGCGTGATATAAATCTGCACCAGGACGGAGTCACTTGTATGATTTGCCTTGATTAACAGGTCTCCTGTTCTTTTCCTGTTTGTCCATTTTGTTTGTTTTTCTTCTGTTTCCTGTATTACTTTGTTTTGGCTCTCTGGGAATGCTGTTCCTCTCTCCTACTTGTCTGCATCCTTTCCCCCATCCCCACCCCCTTTTCCTGTCCCTGCCACCCCCTCCTGCCCCGCCCATGTCCTGCCCCTACTCACCACCCCCATGAGCAGTGGCCGCATCCATTACACTGAGATGTATGAAATGCTGACTCTCATGTCACCACCGCTAGGCCTCGGCAAGAGATGTCCCTCCAAAGTGGCCTATAAGGTAGAAAACCCCTTCCTTTGTTCTGGGCTAGAGATCAACAGGAAATGGGATCCAGTTGTGGGGAGGACATACTCTGGGAGGAAGCTGGGTTGGGGGCGCGGAGATGGGAAGCGAGGATTCAGGAGTCAGGAAGGTTCATGAGATGGAGTCATAAAGGATACAGGAGTGGTTCTCGCGCTGTTCACCGTGGACCTTTTATCGTGTTACCGTGTTCTTACTCGTGTGTGGCTTCTTGTGAGTGGGCTACTAGAAAGGTGCTGCTAAGTGGCGTGTATCCTTTGAAAGGAGGCAGAGTGGTGGCCGGGGAATAGTTGGATTGGCAAGAAGGAAATCTATCACCAAAAAGGCTGAGAGAAAAAAAATATGGCTTCACTCATAAATTAGGAAAATAATGGAGCAATCGTTAAGGATTGTTCTAGAAGAAATTTTTAGAAGGAAAACTTGTAATAAATTTCTCCCCCTGTGACGTAGGAAGGAACAACAGCATAGCTTCCTGACACAAACACAAAAGAAGAACATGTCTTCAAGCATTTTACAACTGACAGGAACGTAGCTTTCTTTCCCCAGTGGCCTTAAAGAGGGCAACAACAGGCAGATTTGTTCAGTTAGCTTTGCCTTCTTAGCATGACCAAGTGGTGGGTAGAATTCTTGAGGTCATACACCAGCATTGTCCACTGGGCGACATTTGGATGCTCCCAGCTTCGGGGCCGGGCATTTTCTTCACCTATCAGTACTAGTTACTGTTAACTCCCTTGTGTATAGACTGGCCCAGAACTACTCCAGGGTTTTCTCATTCACCTAAGCACACATCATAGCAAGGTTGCCACTATCACAGAAGTAAGAATGATGGGACTCAGATACAAACAAAGAAACAACCTTTACAGTCTAACACATCTGTCTGTAGAGTTGCTGCAGGCAAGATGATCTATTTGAGTATTAGAGGTGTGGCTTGTGAACAACAGGCTCCAATCACTACCAACCACTACCACCGGGATGACGGTTCTGCCAGAGGCTCTTCTGCTGCTACCTCCAAATAGTCTTGCTCCAGAGAGCATCTCACTGGAATGTAGTCCGTAGAAACCCTCATCCCCAAGGGCATGGCTCCTTATACACAGCAGTTGCGATAATATCTTTCTCTGATAGCTACAAGTATCACACAGTGGGGAAAGAATTCCTGGGATGAGGCCCTGATAGAATGAACTGGGAGAGGAACGGGAGGAGAGTCTCACAGATTCCTAAAGCAAGATACTCTCTGAAAGTGGATTTGGCCATTTCAGTTGGATCCCTTCCTCTGGGTGAGGGGAACAGGGCCTGCCCACTCTGCTCCTGCCTGCACCCCCCTTCTCTGACTGTCTTCCCTGCGCTCCTCCCCCTCCTCCTCGAGCCTGTTTGCACTCTCCCCTGCCCATTCTGCTCCTCCTCATCCCTTCGAGGAGTTGGACTCTCTGCATGCTCAATCGTGTGCTGGCAAATTCCATCTTTGAAAGACTTAAAAAGGGGGCACCAGGATACACCTTTCAAGTGAGATGAACAGAGCCAAGTCTCTCCCCCATCTTTCCATTGACCTTGGGGGTGTTTGTGGGGACAAGTATAAAACAGAGAGCACCTCTGTAGCAGGGAGTGGAGCCACCTCTCAGAGCTGACTCTGTTCCCTAAGGGACTCCCTTCCCATCTCTCTGGGAGATATTCCTAGTACTCCCCATGGGAAGGGGTTGTAAAGAATGATTAGCTAACCTCCTTTCCTTGGCATTTGGCATCAGTCCCTAGATAAAATAACCACAAATGAGCTTTAGTGAGAAGCCGGGAGAGCGGGACTGGCATGGGGATGGGGAATCCTTGCCCTTCTTTTCTGTCTGTGCATTTAACCTCTGCACTTTCCTTCCCCTTTTATTTTTAAACCAAGGTGTCTTTCAATATATTTGGTTTTTGCCTGCTCTTTCTCTTTTCTCTTTCACACAGAGGTTGGTCCTGATGAACATGCCAGTGGCTGAGGACATGACAGTCCACTTCACCTCCACACTTATGGCTCTGATCCGGACAGCTCTGGACATTAAAATCGCCAAAGGTCAGATTAGTAGGGGAAGGGAAGAGGGTTGCACCCTATGTTATAACCTGTGCAGCCTGCTATAGGATGAAGTCATCTGAACTACTTCCCAGCCAGCCATGCTCCCGATAAGGCCGTGACCTGGTTTTACCTCTAACTTAGTAATTTGAAGGCTTGCCCTTTCTTTGGTAAAAATAAATGACTTGATATTCCATGTCTTAGCATTCTAGAAATATTTGTTGAGCATAGAAAATTTAATTCCGTATTTTTTTTTCCATAAAGCATCGTTTCTCCAAAGTCTTGGGACTTAGGAAGCATCTGTAGCAGGTGCCAACAGAGTGGACACCCATCATGATTGCTATTCAGTGGTCTGGGAGAGAAACGCTCTGTGGCATCTGTACAGACCTTTAGCCTGCCTTCTCCTGCCTTTTTAAAAACCAGGTCCCTTAGACTGTATGGTCAGGGTCAGTGGGAGGAATGATGTGTCTTGATGAAGCATGAGTTTTCCTTATGGAGGCCTTCATTTCCCTCTCTGATAGATCTCCTGAGCACCCAGGAGGCTGTTAGAACCAGTGAGGAAGCTGATCTTGGTCTCAGCCTCAGATTTCTGGGGAAGAATATGCCCGAGTCACTGAAAATAGGAGCCAAAGTATCTTCTGCTTCCTCAGCAGAAATGCTGGTGTTGCCAGATGCTCTGTCACTCGGTGCCGAGATTTCCTCTCATTATGTGAGGTGCCACGCTGATTCAGCTCCTGCCCCCACCCACTCCTCCGTCTTGGACGTCATTATCCTGTGCCTGTTCTGATTGGGTTATTAATAATTTATCTTATTCTAGGTGGTGCAGACAGACAGCAGCTAGACTCAGAGCTTCAAAAAGAGACCCTGGCCATTTGGCCTCACCTGTCCCAAAAGATGTTGGATCTGCTAGTGCCCATGCCCAAAGGTGTGGTGGCTCCTCCTTCTAAGTGTGCTTGTCACTGTGGCCCAGTATGCCAAGGCCACATCTTTTAGGGAAACCAGCGTGATCAAGGCGATAAGGGAGGGTTGCTCCTTTACCATTAGACATCTAAGTCCCCACTTCTACAGTACTTTTATTCATCATTAAACTAACTTTTTAAGACAGGTCATTGCTTTTGTGAATGAACTTTCTCTGGGAACACAGCTCTCTTCCTCCACAGAAGACTGTTCAGTAACCCCTTGTGCATTTGTGTTGCTACATAGACATGAGTATCTGGGATGACAGGAAGTTGTGCTCACTAGTGTCTTTCTTACTATCCGGTCCTGTGAGCACTGCCTTCATTGCATGGATCCATTCGCTTTGTGTCCTTGGAGCTTTAGTAAATAGTAGATGTGTGAGTGACTGAGAGCACGAAGCTGCTTTGGTGAGTGGACACATATGGCCATCTGTATCCTCCCTGTTTATTCCCATGCTCCACTTGTGCTTCTAGCCTCTGACCTGACTGTGGGCAAGATCTATGCAGCAATGATGATCATGGACTACTATAAACAGAGTAAGGTAAAGAAACAGAGACAGCAGCTGGAAGAACAGGTAAGCACCATTGAAAGTACATTGGATGGGTCATGAGTAGACATGGATTTCTAGAGGGTGGGTTGCATGTATCCCTACAATGTACCCTAAAAAGGTGGAAGGGGTTTTGGAGTTCAAGAACTTTCAAGTGAGGTGGGATTAGAAACCTGGGGAACTGAAAGGTTAAAATAGTCAAGGAAAGAATCAGTCGTCTTTCTTTGTCTCTCATGTAAGTTGTGGTGCTTTTCATAGTAGTCCTCACAAAGTCACAGGAATTCTTTGTCTCCCCTCAGAAAAATGCACCCATGTTCCAGCGCATGGAGCCCTCATCACTGCCTCAGGAGATCATTGCTAATGCCAAAGCCCTGCCTTATCTCCAGCAGGACCCTGTTTCTGGCCTGTGAGTAAAAACCACATGAAGGGTCTGTGGGACGCCTGTTTGCATTCTGCCACCATGGCTCAGGCCTGGAAATCATACTCTGAGCCAGTTCCTTCCTGAGGCTGACTGTCTCCTGACTTGTCAGCAGGAGTAAGAGAAGAAATGAGCCAGGCATGTGTAATGCCGCAACCGGCATCAGAGGCAGTAGATGCAGCAGAAGGTTGGTAGCAAAAGGTGCTGACTCACGTTATAATGCACTAACACCTTAACCTTAGCTATAGTTCTGTTGGGGAGAATTATCATAATCTCAAGGGTTTAGTTGTCCTCTCACAATGGATCTGGCAGCATGGATGTCGAGATTGCTGAGCCGAAGGGGGAAAGAGAAGCAACAGTCACTGGATTATTTGCTCCTGGGGATGACAGGTCTAGCAATACTGTTTGCTTAGCTCTCTTGATTCTGCCATACCTTGGAGATGTATATATTGCTATCACTATTTTTCAAATGAACAGACAGGGACTATGACTGAGAGGAGGCAGCACATAGGTTTTCAAATCAGTCATTTCTGATTCTAGAGGCTTTCTACTATATCTTAGACTCTCTAATGACCAAAAAGACCTTATAAACGGAAAGAAAAAAATCAGACCCTGAGTGGAAGAATGGTCTAGTGTTTCTAAGGCTTACCTACTGGTTGACTGTTAGTCAGTGTCTTAGTCAGGGTTTCTATTCCTGCACAAACATGATGACCAAGAAGCAAGTTGGGGAGGAAAGGGTTTATTCAGCTTACACTTCCATGCTGCTGTTCATCACCAAAGGAAGTCAGGACTGGAACTCAAACAGGTCAGGGAGCAGGAGCTGATGCAGAGGCCATGGAGGGATGTTCTTTACTGGCTTGCCTCCCCTGGCTTGCTCAGCCTACTCTCTTATAGAACCCAAGACTACTAGCCCAGGGATGGTCCCACCCACAAAGGGCCTTTCCCCTTTGATCACTAATTGAGAAAATGCCTTACAGTTGGATCTCATAGAGGCATTTCCTCAACTGAAGCTCCTTTCTCTGTGATAACTCCAGCTGTGTCAAGTTGACACAAAAATAGCCAGTACAGTCAGAGATGGTCTCTCATAGCATACATATCCCATTATGTCATTGTTTTCCAGTTGTCACTAGGGGGGAGTGGAAGCCAAGGGACACATGCTCCTCTTCTCATTGGAAATGAAGTTATGTGGTTGGGTTTAAGCAGGTCTTGCTTGGAGAAGTGGGAATCACTAAGAAGGACAATTCCACTAATGATCAGAAAAGGGAGACGCAGAGTTTGGGAATAAGGCCTCCATTGGAGCACTATTGGGAAGAGTCCACACCATTCATTTCTTTAACACTGTGGTATGAAACTTTGTTCTTGCAAATCTTTTTCTGACTTCATAATCTAAGAAATTTCAAAGAGAAGAACATGCCCAGAGCTTTCTTTACAAACAATTTTGTATGATCAGAGAGCAGTCTTTGGATACTCTGGACCCCAGAAAACAAGTAGAAATACATTTTATTGCTCTGTGGAGTAGAGAGAGAAGAAGGTATGACTAGAGAAATGGGGTCTCCTCCCTGCAAGGCTTCACACTATTTTTTTCATGAGTCCTTGATCTATTAGTGGAAGATACTCCTTTGCCCTTGCATCTAGATCTCTGTTTTGTCTAGAATTTCTACATAAGCCAAGCCACATCATGGGATCATCACTCTGTCTTTTCTTCCATATGTTTATAGATTCAAGTTACTCACTGATTTTTACCAATATTTGTTGAGAACAAATTTTGCCTAATCATTGGCTCTGGCACTAGAGATACTGATGATCAGGTCGTAGTCCCCAAGGATACAAATCTGGAGAGGGGAAACTATAAGAGTGATAGATTAAATGTAGGAGGGCAGGAAATTGTGATATCATGGAAAGGAAGCCATTTTTCTCATTTGAGACCTTGGTGTGGGGTGGAAGGGTGTATCCTCAAGTAAGAAACATAGAGACCCAGAGGCAAGTCCTTCAGGAGGTGAACTGAGGTAAACTAAGGTACCTATGGACTACAATCGGAGTAGAACATCCAGGAAAGGTGGCTGCTGCCATGTTTGGAGAGCTGCACAGTGACAGTCTTAGAGGGCATTCTAAGCCACGATAAAGAAGTTAAATTTATTTTGTCTTAAAATAATGGAGCTTTATGTTTCAGAGTGACATGATTAGATTTGTGCCTTGTGAAATTCATTTATGAATTCAATGTAGATTTACTGAATCATAAGGGAACATTCTAGGGAAAAATTCTAGAGATGATATCATGTAGTAGCTTGCTGAGGTTATATAAATTTTTGGTGGCAGTGGTTTAAACAAGCAGGCTAGAAATGGTGAGAAGTCAGTAAGCAGGGTATTTAATAGGGAGAATGGATAGGATTTATAAATAGGTTTGCTATGAGGAGTAAGGAAGGGAAAGGAATTAAGAAGAGCCATGTGCTTCAAGTGTGAGCCTTTGGGTTGACAGTGCTATAGGCTTGAGAGCCAGGCACCAATTTAGAGAGGGCTTTAGGGTTACAGTGGTGAACACAGGAGGCAGAGCTCACTCACCACACATACACCAAGTGACCTTACAACCAGAGATCCAGGCCTCAAATGGGAAAACTGGCAGAGAAAGGAGTCATGGTTTTCAAGTACGATTGTGATAAATTCCAGCAAGAAAAACAGTGACATGAGAGGGGGGCATGTGAGAGTTCTGGCAGAGATCAAGACTATTTTCTGAAGGAAATAACTTTTGGTACAATGCCTCCAAAGTATATGGAAAGAGTTTGGTGGGAAGCAGATGTAGCCTGGCTGTTACTACATTCAACACACTTAAAACAGCATATACGTGGAATTCTGGGAGCAAAGGACAAGAATGCCAAAGGAGGTTGGTGAGGTAGGAACAAGAGCATGGGAGAGGCCATTTTTAAAGAAGGTTATCACTCCAAATTGAAATTATTTAACCTTGGAGTTGTTTAGTGATTCTTGGGGTCCTGTCAATATTTTTTCTGTTTTTCTAACAAAATACCTCGGACTAGAAGGTTATAAAGAATAGAATTTATATTTGAATAATAATGCTGGGTCTTGGGAAGCCCCAAAGCATGGTGCCTTATGTGATGAGGGCCTTTTAGTTTTATCAAATTGTTGAGAAGAAATGGAATAGCCTTGTTAACACAGATGTTTGTCTTTTTGTGATGGAGACAGTGAGAGTAATGTACCATGAGAGCTCTGCCTCCACAGCCTCCTCAGTCCTAATGATCTTCCCAATGGTCTACTTTCATGTAACTTTAGTAATGGGATTTCCTGCACATGAACTTTGAGGACACCATAGGAGGTCTTCACCACCGATTGAAAAGTTAACTGTTCTCTGTAGAACTTAGGGGGCCATGTGCTATACTTGCAATGTATCTCCTGTTCCCTCGATTTTTCAGGAGAAGGCACATATATGAATGAATGAATGAATGAATGACCTTTAGACAGGTAATGTCAATATGAATGACTCTGTGGGAGTTGTAAAACTCTGCTAACACTCGCACAGTCAGGGTGCCCCCTCCCAACCCCCAGCTGATTCGCTTCTATCCACACCTTCTCTTTCAATGCTAAACCTAGTATGATTCTACAGACAGATTATTTTAAAGTAAGTAGCAATTCTTGTTCACTCCTCTAATTTTCTATGGGGTGCAGAGTCTTCAGCAATAGACTGTTATGAGAAAGGCCTCCCTAGAGAGAAGGCTGACATTTGGAGAGATGGTGTGTCATCTTGTAGAACTATGACTTTTCA
This sequence comes from Mus caroli, assembly GCF_978045245.1. Classification (NCBI taxonomy): domain Eukaryota; kingdom Metazoa; phylum Chordata; class Mammalia; order Rodentia; family Muridae; genus Mus; species Mus caroli. The sequence continues at coordinate 151,937,127 of NW_028227256.1, read as the reverse complement.
GAGAGTAGAGTTTCATAGCCCTGGCCTCCTCCCCCTTTCTCCAGAGTCAGGGGGCTTGCTTGCATTCTTGCTTAGGCCAAAGAAAACTGCTACCATATTGGTAGCAGTGAGTGGCAACAGAAGCCAATGTTTCAGGAAGGGTCAGCTGGCCTTTTCTTCTAACCAACACCATGGATATGATTGTATAGGAATTGCTGAACCAGACTGACTTGGTAGTGATCTACCAGGCCAACCCCCATATATTTCACTTGGTAGTGTTTTTCCCTACCCCATTATTTTCTCACACATCTCAAGCAATACAGGGGGCTTTGCTTCCCTCTAAAGTCATCTTCCAGTTCATGAACCAACAGTGCCAGTGAACAGCACAGAGAAACCCTTTAGGAAAAGTTCATGGAGCTGAATTGGATAGAGTTGAGCTTAGCCATGGATGTTGGCACAGTCAAACCATTTTAAAGACTATGACTGCTTAATATTTAAACAAGCTGTTCACTGTTTAAACTCTGGCATTTTTCTGCCCAATGAGGGAAACTCAACAGAAACAGGTTTACAATCTAGCACTGGTCTTCCATATGGCTGAGTGTGACAAATGATGTCATTTGTCACAGATATGCTGGTCGCCAGCAGAATGATGAATGATTCCAAATGCAGGTTGAAAGCACCAGTTTCTATGTTTTCTTACACTTTCTTAAACATCTTCTGTTCTAAGACCAGCCACCTGCAAATCAACAGATTTATAGACTAGCCGAGAGTGCAGGGTGCGACTCTCGTATGGAGGAGGTCTTCTATGGGATGGGACTTGCTAGTGGAAGTTATGGCATGACTTTTTCTCTGTCCCTCATTACCTCTGAATTTGACATTGCTTTTCAGGAGTGGTCGGAGTGGATACCCTTCAATGAGTCCACTCTCCCCTCAAGAAATATTCCAGTTGGCTTGTATGGACCCAGCGGATGATGGGCAATTCCAGGAACAACAATCTCTGGTGAATGCACGAGTACATGACCTCAGAAGCATTTCCTTGGTCTCCTGATCCCTTTCATCCTATCTTCAGCCCCTTCTTACCTAGTTTCTCATGTTTACTGAGAATGTTTCCTCTTCAGGTTTTAAAAGTGCCAGAGGGCTCTTCTCTCCTGTGGGGACTTATATTTCTTCAGGTCAAACACTTTTAATTTACCAAATTTTGAAGCAAATATAAAAAATCTTGCCTGTGATAGTAAGCTTTAAGACAGTCTGATATAATGAGTAGTATCTATGCATATTGTATACTGTACTACTGAGTGCTGCTTAAGGGAATATGAGAATGTCCCTAGCATCCTTGAGTGAAGCCCACCTCCTCTAATGCTTAGTGTTTGCATCTGCAACAATGACTAGCTGTCTGACAGGATATATGGAAGACTTCACCACTTTTGTTATACGTGGGCTCAGGCAAATTTCTTCCCTTCGGTTATAATTTTACAATGTCACATACATTCCAAAAAGCCCCTAACATCATTTTCCTGACCCCCAAGATAAGTTTTTCATTAGTCTGGATGGTAAAATGCCTGAGAACCCTAAAGTCAAGTTCAGCCTTAGAGAAGAAAGCACCAGTTAAAAATTTTTGGCTTTACTAGTGCAAAAGCAAAAACTGATTGCCAAACTAATCAATTTTGCAATTATTCCTAGCTCGGGAGTCATGAATTCTAAGTTTCCTCCCAGGCCTAATTGGATTGGATAGAACAAGACAAAACCTAGTTTTTGCAAATGTCTATAGAGTCAGCCGGCATTAAGTGAGCTGAGCCTCATTCCTTTAACATTTATTGGTGACCTTTTTCCTCTCCTTTGTCTCATGACCTTATTGCCACTACTATATATCCCAGAACCATGCCAAATGGGTGATGATGATGGTGATGATGATGATTTCATGATAATGATGATGGTGATTTGATGATGATTTGATGATGATTTGATGATGATGATGATGGTGTGTGTTTGTGCGCACATTTGTGTGATAAAGTAGGTTCTCTACAGAGAGGAGTAGCTCAGCTGGGTAATTCTGTCTTCTGTGCTTGCTGAGACAGAGGATCATGCATAGTTGTAATGGAAAGACGGCAAGGTCAGATATCCCTGGAATACTGAACAACCTACCCAAGGATGTTCTTGGTAGAGTTGGTAGAGCTTCTGACAATAATTACCCTCTTCCCTAAACTGATTTAGCACTAAAATCTGGGAACTAGATTGATATGGATAGCTCGATTCTGAAAATTCTTCTCACTACTTTATGCCTTCCCAACCGAGTTGGTAGGTGTGGTAGAGAAAAATCTCAATAATGTGTCTTTTCCCCACTCCCAGGGATGCTTGGCTACCTCATCACTTCTGTGGGTTTCCCCAGGCTGAGACGTAGCACCAGAACTTTTCGGATATGTGTTCATCTTGTCAGTGCCGGTGTCTGTAATTTAATTCAGGTGTCAGCCATGAAACACCCTCACCACTGTCTACTGCCCATCCCTCTGGGTCCCTGCTCCATGTCCTGAGGCGTGGCCATGATTTGTGTATGTGCATATGGAGTGTGTCTCACACCGCCGCTGACACCTGTAGACTTCAATGTCATTGCTGCATCTGTTTGAAGTTGGAATTGTGTGCCACATTATCGCACGCACTACAAATGCTGTGGCCTCCTCAAGCTCACATATCACACAGCCCCGGAAGGTCCTCTTCCCAGCCACACCAGTAGCCATAAAGTTGACCAACCATCCCAGGTTCCCCTTTCTTTGAACACTGACCTACTCATGCACCCATATTTTAGGGTATAAATAGCTAAGTATAAAATGACATTTTTTCCCTTAGAATAATCTCCAGATGTCAAAGATATTTCTTTGATCTCTGTGTGGCTTATGTAAGTAGCTCCAAGATTTATACAATTATACAAGTTGTCTTCATGGTAACTCACATTCTTGAACTAGGGAAATAACACAGGAGTTTCAGAAGCAACATTTTCCTAACTAACCTCAGAGCACTGTGTGGGGGCACATTTTAATACAGTAACATCAGTAACACATATATGACTGGTGAACAATTGGAACGTTATGAGTCCAAATGGCATGTAATCATTATTCTTAAAATGGGGTAATCTACATGTTGACATAATAATACTTGGATCTATTAAGTTAAATAAAAATGTGTAATAGAAATTTTTTATTGATCACATATCTAATCATGAAAGCAGTTTGCATTATATTTATTGTTAGTACATTTCTGACAGAGGTTACCCACTACATTTTTGGATGGCTTTAATTATAAAACTCTTACCTAATAAACTCATAACATATTTTCTCTTAGATAATTAGCAACTTTCTTTCAAATCCTGGTTTCTATGAAACTGATAAAAACGATTCTTCAAAGAATGAACACAGTAATAACACCCATCAGAAGATATATTTCACATATGTAAAGTATCCAATGAGCATAAATGTTTGCTTGATAAGGCTATAAAACCCTGAGGAGGTCTTCCAACAATGGTCTTTACCTCTTCATCCCATTGAGAGACTTCTGTGTGGGATTTCTAGCATCACACATATAAAATTATGCATGTGTGCTCACATAACACACCTACAACTAGGGCCTCATAAATATCAGGCTCCCTTCTTAAAGCCATTTCTACAATGGGGGCTGAACCATCCCCTGGAATTGAGAGGCAACCAGATGGAACCAAGTCCCACAAGCGTGGCTGTGTGTTTATTTCCAGGAGCCAGAGGTTAGTGAATTAAAAAGTGTGCAGTCCTCTAACCATGGCATCTACCTTCCTCCGGACACCCAGGAGCATGCGGGATCTGGGAGGGCATCCTCTATGCCACGTCTGACTATGGATCCCCAGGTAAAACTCAAACACCACACACCTTATGCAGTGACATCCCAGGCTTTATTAGGTGGGTTATGAAATACCTGATATTTTCAGGTAAGCCCTGAACTTTCCTCTATCCCTTAGCTACACACAAGACCTAGCTCATGGACCATCTCTGATAAAGTTTTCTCTATAGTGTGTTTTTAATTAATCTTGCCTTCAAGTGTCTACTCAACAACATAGCATCTCTTTTCCTGCCCTGGGATAAGCATTCTCAGGACCCAACCAACCAAGCAGCAGGCATTTTTCTCTCTGTATTTTCCCATCCTTTTCTCTTTTCCCAGCCTCCTTGGTACATGAGTTATCTGTACACACCGCTCTATGTCAGGACTGTCATATCTAGTGCAGGCCACGCCTCATCTCTTTGTCTGTTTTCTTAGCTTCTTTGTCTGTCTTACATCAAGTTTTGACAGAGACAAGAAGTTTTTGTGGATCTGTTCTAACACCTGTGACAATCCAAAGCACCAGAGTTTGTGGGGGTAGGATGGTGGGGGGAAAGTGATGGCAGGAGGGTGGTACTTCCTTAGTGGTTGAGTTGCAAGCTTGCCTAGGGTAGGAAGCTCTAAGTCAGAGCCTTATCTGCTAAGTAAGAAATGTTTCCCTCAAAATATAGCCTTTTGGATAATTGCTGTCACCTATTTCAAAGTGACCCCCCCCCCCCCATTTACAGCAGGTCCTGACTGAGCACCTATGGTAGATAGTTCTATGAGGCGTTTACACAGTGCCTGCCCACACTGCACAGGAAGTGGAATCATCTGGTTTTGTTCATAAAAACAAGGAGACAATCCAAGCCACTCTCAGTGATGGTTAGCTTACATAGGACACCTTTTCCTGATTAGCCTCTGCAGCCAAGGTTTCTGCAAGGGGGATTCAAGGGAGGTGACAATTTCCAGGGATTATAGCTCATCATTCCCAAGAGTTTCAGTACCACATCTGGATCTTCAGACTCTTTCAGTGATTAATCCAGACTTTGTATTCCTCTGGGGGGGTTTTCCTTTCTAGGTGGTAACAGACCCTAGCTCTATGCGACGTTCATTTTCTACAATTCGGGATAAGCGTTCAAATTCCTCCTGGTTGGAGGAGTTCTCCATGGAACGCAGCAGTGAAAACACTTACAAGTCACGGCGCAGAAGTTACCACTCCTCCCTGAGGCTGTCAGCACACCGCCTGAATTCTGACTCCGGTGAGAGAGTCATTTTTAGCATCTGTCTGTTTTCCTGGCAACTGATGGACCTAGTCTTCATAAGGATCAGAAGTGACTAGAACATAATTTAGATAAAGTGGAGCATGATTTAGATAAAGGCCGGGGTTTAAGAAAGTGAAGAAAGGCCTGGGTAGATGGTTCATGTGTAAAGAGCTTGCTATGCAAGTGTGAAGACATGGGTTCAAATCCCTAGAACTTACATAAAACTGGAGCACAACAGTACATATCTGTAATCCCAGTGCTCCTCTGACAAGATGGATCCTGCTATTATGGTTTATGCAGCCATTGTCACTAAAGTGATACGGTCTCAAACATGGCAGCACAAAACTAAGACCAAGTCCTCTGACCTCCACATACACACTGTGGCTCACCTGTGCTCGTCCCGCCTATACGCAAACTGATAGACAAATGCTCCAGTCAAAATGCTGCTCTCTCTGAGGTATCATTCGGAAACTGACCCATGCCCTATGTGGTCATCACAAGTGCCAATGCCATTAATCAAGGTTTTCAGTTAGCCTTTTACAAAACAACAGAGATTCCATAGGGATGTCATGGAAGCCATGGCATCCCCAAAAGGCACTGAGCTCTGCCACCAGCTCGTTTTACCCACTGTGTTACCTGGAATTATCCCATGCACTGAGGTTCATTTAAAGCCTTTCTGTTTTACTGGATTTGAAAACTTTAAAAATCACTCATCTCATTCCGCTTACTTCACTAGAGGCAGAAATCAAACTTGAAAACCAGTGATCTTCCCCAAATTGAGAGCCAGGATGTGGCGTCATAAAGACTAGAATGGAGATCCTTCAAGTTAGATCCTTTTTTTTTTTTTTGGTTTTTTTTTTTTTTTTGAGACAGGGTTTCTCTGTGTAGCCCTGGCTGTCCTGGCACTCACTTTGTAAACCAGGCTGGCCTCGAACTCAGAAATCCGCCTGCCTCTGCCTCCCGAGTGCTGGGATTAAAGGCGTGCGCCACCACGCCCGGCTCAAGTTAGATCCTTCAAGTTAGATGTTCTCACCTTAACATTACATTAGATGTGCTAGCATTTCGTTCATTGAACCCTCCAAATCCCCTTCCCCGTGCCATCTTCTTAAGTCAAGTGCAGGACACAGACAATCCCTGGGCCATCTGGCAGAGATACTGTTTACTGTATCTGGCATAAAGGAAGCAGAGAAAACAGTCTCCACTCGTTGGTACCTGTCTTTTCAGTGGTACCTCGCAGACTCACTTGCTCACTAAAAGTGGAATTTTCTGTCCCATTTCCCTTTTAAGTTGCCTGTTGATCTGCCTGGAGAAGCCAGGGCACTTCAGTCAGTTCAGGAGGCCATGAAATATGAGCTCAATGTGACAACAGTGTCTGGTGGGGACTTCCTCTTCTCATTATGTCCTCACAGGAGAGATATCAGGGACAGGAAGCAAACTATCCCTGGGATACATATTCTAATAGTAAGAGCTTCACCGTCCTAAGCTAGTCTCCTACCAAAGGCTGTACATCCTCTCTCCATTCCATTGGAGGTTAGGATTCAACCCTGAATTCTGAATGAACACAATCAGTTCACAATGGCTCAAATCCCTGGTTAGGGTAGAATCTGTGGCTTGGAGTTCAGTGTCATCAAGCCAGAATGGGCTGATTAACAATAACCAATTGTTATCACCTTTCACAGGTCACAAGTCTGACACTCACCGCTCAGGAGGCAGGGAGAGAGGCCGATCCAAAGAACGAAAGCACCTCCTCTCTCCGGATGTCTCCCGCTGCAATTCTGAGGAGCGAGGGACCCAGGCTGACTGGGAGTCCCCAGAACGTCGCCAGTCCAGGTCACCCAGTGAAGGAAGGTCACAGACCCCCAACAGACAGGTGAATATAGAGAAGTTGAGCCTCTAGCAGGTCAGGGAAAGGTGGAATGCTGTACTAGGAGGGGCTTCCATTGCCTCATGTCAGCCTCTGGGACCTCAGCTCCTGATGTTCACAAGAAATAACCACTGAACACAGAGGCTGGCTGTTCTGTGCTTGCAGATTCAGAAGTGGCAGGAATTCACAAGAAATGAGATCCTCCCAGTCCCCAAGAAAGACAGTATCTGGAAGTCAGTCCATGCCTGTCCTCAGTATCCCGATATACAAATTCAGCTAGACTTAAGAAATAAAGATGGCCTTTCAGCCATAAGGTGTGATTCTCAGTACCAACTGGAATGATAATTCATCTCTAAAGCCAGAATTTGCAAGTTGGACAACTCCACTTTGCTTATGGATTGTGTAGCCCTCTCAGGAGAAGGAGCACATCTCATCTCTCCATCTTTTCCTAATTCCCAGTGTATGCCTAAGAAATAGCTGTGTGGCAGTGTTATTTGTGTTGCCCCTCTTTTCCAGCCCTAACCCTTCTCAAAGTTCCTGGAGTCCAGATGGGAGACACATTTGGTTAGAAATGGTAAGCCAGAAACAAGAGACTGTTAAAGCAATTCTGAGACATAGCAGTAGAGAAATTTACCCAAGGCATAGTGGTTTCCAAATTGTATTGTAGAACAGAGCCAGCCCTGGGGTTTGCTAGCACAGCAAATCCCTGAAACTTTGAAGAATCCAATGAGACTTGCTTAAAAGTCAAACCCAGAATTTCATATCTGAAAGGACCCCACCCCATAAGATTCTTACAGGTGGCTCACAGGTTTCACACACCTTGAGAGAACATTGCTGGAAACCATTTGCCAACACCTGGGCTCAGGTACTACATGGACTAGGCAAGGAAGACAGATAAGGGCAGAGACATGTTGACTGTAGAAGCCAATGACAGCAAACTATCACTAATAGAGGGGCAAGAAAACAGGCTTTAGGTCACCTCAGATACTTACAGTGTACTCTAGTTGGACAACCAGGTGTTGGGGATTAGTTCTAGTGCTTGTCTGAGGGTCCCTGACCCCAGCTGGCTGATTGGTAATAAGAATTGCTGTACAGCCAATGGCTGGGCAGAGAGACGGAGCAGGACTTTTAGACTGTGCAGGTAAGGGACAAAAAAAAAAAAAAAAAAAAGAAGAAGAAGAAGGAAGAGGAGGAGGAAAAGGAGGAGAAGGAGGAGGAGGAGGCTTGAAAAAGACAGAATCACCATGACAGGGAAGCAGAAAGATGAAACTCAAAGGCTCACCGGCATGTAAGAATCTGGGAACATAACTTGTAATAAGGACACATGCTCCACTATATTCATAGCAGCCTTATTTATAATAGCCAGAAGCTGGAAAGAACCCAGATGCCCCTCAACAGAGGATACAGAAAATATGGTACATTTACACAACGGGGTACTACTCAGCTATTAAAAACGATGAATTTATGAAATTCTTAGGCAAATGGATGGATCTGGAGTATATCATCCTGAGTGAGGTAACCCAATCATAAAAGAACACACATGATATGTACTCATTGATAAGTGGATATTTGCCCAGAAACTTAGAATACCAGAGATACAATTTGCAAAACACATGAAACTCAAGAAGAAGGAAGACCAAAGTGTGGGTACTTCATTCCTTCTTAGAATGGGAAACAAAATAACCATGGAAGGAGTTACAGAGACAAAGTTTGGATCTGAGCCTGAAGGAAGGACCATCCAGAGACTGCCCCACCTGGGGATCCATCCCATATACAACCACCAAACCCAGACACTATTGCATATACCAACAAGATTTTGCTGACAGGATCCTCATACAGCTCTCTCTTGTGAGGCTATGTCAGTGCCTGGCAAAAACAGAAGTAGATGCTCACAGTCATCTGTTGGATGGAACACAGGGTCCCCAATAAAGTAGCTAGAGAAAGTACCCAAGGAGCTAAAGGGGTCTGCAGCCCTATAGGAGAAACAACAATATGAACTACCAGTAACCCCAGAGCTCGTGTCTCTATCTGCATATGCAGCAGAGGATAGCCTAGTTAGCCATCAGTGAGAGGAGAGGCCCTTGGTCTTGGGCCCTAGTATCTGGGAATGCTAGGGCCAGGAAGTGGGAGTGAGTGGGTTGGGGAGCAGGGAGAGGAGGAGGGTATAGGGGATTTTCGGAGAAGAAACTAGGAAAGGGGATAGCATTTGAAATGTAAATGACGAAAACATCTAATAAAAAAATCTTAGCCGGGCGTGGTGTGGTTTGCCTTTAATCCCAGCACTCAGGAGGCAGAGGCAGGCAGATTTCTGAGTTCGAGGCCAGCCTAGTCTACAGAGTGAGTTCCAGGACAGCCAGAGTTATACAGAGAAACCTTGTCTCGGAAAACAAAAAACAAAAAACAAATAAAAACAAAAAAACAAAAAACAAAACAAAAACAAACAAAAACAATCTGGGAAAATGGCCCTAGGGGCTACTTCCCCATTTGGATCTGGGATAGCAGAGATGTAATAATAGATTTTAACTCAGGAATACTGGGGGGAGGGGGGGAGTGTTTGCTAGTGGTGGAGAGGTTTAGAAGTGCCCAACCATTGATCTAGTCAAGACATATCAAAATTAATGTGTGTGCGCCTTACATTCTTGAATCCAAAGCTCTTGGGCGGGGTGCCGTGTGTACTCAACCTGCTGTAAGCCAAAGCAGTTTAACAAATTCACCACTACAAAAGGGAAGGAAGAGGAATTTGCTCTTGCTTAGATCTCATTTCCTGAACAGACAGGGATTCTAAGCATCCTTTTAGGGAGCTCTTTGGCCTAGAACCTTCTGATATTCCTGTATGCAGTTTCCATGTCCTGGCTAGCCATCTGGGGGTTTTATTGTCACAGTGGCCGTTTAAAGCACATGCCAGGTCTACCCCAAACCCATAGTGGCTAAACCTGCATCATTAGTTGAACTTGATTTCCAGAGATTTGTTCTGATCTAGATGGCATCTACTTCTCTACTCATTTGATCCCTGAGTCCCTGCAGGGTATGAGTAGCAGAGGAGACTAACTCTCAGGCTACTCCAGACCTCTAGACTCACAGAGCTTTCTACAGAAGGGGTTGGCAATCTCAGGAGGGCCCACTGTGCCTAATCTAATCTGTCATCTTTCTCCCATGATGCAGGGTACTGGTTCCCTAAGTGAGAGCTCCATCCCCTCTATTTCCGACACCAGCACCCCAAGACGAAGCCGTCGCCAGCTCCCACCTGTGCCACCAAAGCCTCGTCCCCTCCTCTCCTACAGCTCCCTGATGAGACACACTGGCGGCATCTCTCCACCTCCTGATGGAAGTGAGGGTGGATCCCCACTGGCCTCTCAAGCTCTGGAGAGCAACAGCGCTTGCCTGACCGAGTCTTCCAACTCCTTGCACCCCCAGCAGGGTCAGCATCCTTCCCCACAGCACTACATCTCCGAGCCCTATCTGGCCCTCCATGAAGACTCCCACGCCTCAGACTGTGGCGAGGAGGAGACACTCACCTTTGAGGCAGCCGTAGCCACTAGCTTGGGCCGATCCAATACCATTGGCTCTGCGCCACCCCTACGGCACAGCTGGCAGATGCCTAATGGGCACTATCGGCGGCGGAGGCGTGGGGGGCCTGGGCCTGGCATGATGTGTGGAGCTGTCAGTGACCTCCTGAGTGACACGGAAGAAGACGATAAGTGCTAGAGGCTGCCATCCCCTCCGATGCATGCTCTTCTCTCACAAGGAGAAAACCAAGACCAAATTGGGAAGCCAGTGCGGCCCGGGGGGGAGGAAGAGGGAGAAGAAAGATGGAGAAAGGACGCCAATGCATCCTCAGAGAAGAGGAAGGAAAAGACAGATGGAAAAACCAGTCGAACCCACCAATTTGGATTATTTCCCTTTGCAACATGGGCACTGCCATAGTCCTGCCTCTTTGCTGGGGAAAAAAGATACAAGAATGTGGGGGGTTTATCCCCATGGGAGAAGGGACGTGAAGGTGGCTTGGCTTCCGTTGCCCCTTCCCACTTTTCTATAAGCTGCGGCAGGATCTGGCTGACCTGTGTCTAAGCTCATTGCCCTGGGCAGCTGAGAAGACTTTCTGGCATCTTAATGAGGGAAGAGTTGAAATTGCAGGAGAAGAATCTCCTCGCCAGCTCTTGCACTTTGGCTGCCCCCGGGGGCAACCGCAGCAGCATCTCATGCATTATCTTGGGGCTTGCTTTCCCCAAAGAGACACATGCTAAATCTGGAGCACTGGATGCTAGTGGGAGATGGGAGGGAGGGAGAGAAGGGCCAGAGTAGAAGGGCCTAAGGTGCTGTGGCAACAGCAGCAAGGGCTGGTCTGGGTGAGAAAAGCCATAGCCCAGCAGCCTGTACCATGAAGGTGAGGGTCAAAGAAACAGAACTGGAGGTGCTGGTGGGTACAGTCCAAGACTCTAACATTTGTAACTCACACAGTAGGTGCTGTGTAGGTAGGCTAGATAAGGAGGTTCTCCGGGGCCCACAAAGGTGCCTGTAGCTCTTGTAAGGGTAATATTAACTCCAATAGCAAGGGCCCCAACCCCAGAAGGGTTCAGCCACAGTATAGGAACTCCACGCAGTTCTCCACCTTGGCTCTTTAGATACTAGTCAGAGGGAACCCCCAACAGTAGGGGTGAGGTAGATGGGGAGACTTAAGGCACTCTAGGCAGACTCAGTTTTCCAACAAACATAAAAGGAACTCAGTGTTGGTGTCAGGGCTGTGACCACAGTGGGCTGGAGGCAGGCAGCAGGCCTCTGTCAGACAGCAAGGCTAATGCTAAGCCAAGCCCAGAAAAGCCAGGTATTAGCAACTACATGTTCTCTGCCACTTCTCCAAATGGACAGGGAACACATATCCAAGGGGGGTCACTTTGTAATGAGTTCTCTAAAGATGAGAAATCCTGGTAGATGGAAATGGCAGTGTTCCCAAAGGGCATCAGCCTGGGGATCCCCTGTGAGGAGAAGTCCTTGAGCCTGAAGCTCATGCAGCTTGGTTTGGGGTTTGGGGAGTCAGTTGGTGAAGATGCTTTAAGATAATTAAGTAACTATACCTCAGTTTTGACCTGAGCTGCTGATTTTAGTAAAATAGGCTTTGATGTGGCTCCCACTATCTCTGAATATTCCCTGGGCCAGGCCTGGGTTCCATCCCTCCCCAGAGTGAAGGATGGGTAGAAGACAACCTCGGGCCACTGAGTCATTCCTAATCCCCCAAACCAGAAACACCAAGGGAACTTAGGACCCTTCCTCAGCACTTCCATCAATAACACAGTCAAAAGTTCCATTCTGTGGAATGCATCCCCCCTCCCTTAAGCTTCTCTCTAGTATCATCAGAGTGGGTGAACAGGAGCAGGGTGCAGGGTGTTGGGCAGGACTGCCCTCTCTGGCCTCTGCACAGGACCCTCTCCAGTGAGACTGGAGGCCAACACACTGAAAGCTCAGTGGATCGAGTCTTTATCCTCTTCCAGACTAGGCAGAGTCTTTTGGGACTCTTGTGTAGGAGCAGCATTTCTTAGAAGAAAATTCTCTTTTCATATGACATTTCCTTTCTATTCTTCTGTCCCATTCTTTCTAACCCTGGGCTGACACCACAGCAGCAGCAGTTCTGAAAAGCCAAGTTCATCCACGTGGCCACAGCCATCTGCCACAGTCTGCCTTCTCTTTTGAGTATTGATGGAGCTTTCATGAACCATGGTCAGCCCCAAACCAAAGTCGTCCCATGACAGGTGACCAGCGAGGCCAACCTAAGGCCTACCAACCCTCAGATCCTCCCCTTCCACCTCCATTGTCCTCTCCCTGTATGCTCAGGGGCAGATAAGAATACAAGCATGATCCTAAGGGACATATGTGATTGTTACATAAGACAGATGCTGGGACTTGTGTTGTTTTTAAGGTTTTCTCTGCTCAGCCTCATTCCATGCCAAAGTGCTGATGCTATAGGCCTCTTTGTGTGCACAAAATTGCTTTCCACGATATTGGACATGCAACTTTGCTTAGGGGAAGTCTGCAACAGGATGGCCATTCTGAGCCAGCAAACCTGTTGGATGGTGGTTTGTGAAAGTCAATTGCAGAGATATAGCACTACCATTCCTATAATTGGAGAAATGTGGGCTGGCAGCACAATGACCAGATATGGAATTCACCTGCAATGGATAGTATCAGTAAATGCACACACATGCACGCACGTGCACACACACAAACAGCATTGTAAAGATATCAAGTATTATAGCTGTGGTCAATTAACTGATCACATAGTTTATTTTTTAGCACTGGTGACCTTATAAACATTTCTTTGTTCAACTTACCCTGGGTTTCTTTTATCTTGGACAACACTTACCCTTCATTAAGACCAGAACATAGAAGAATTTTTATTAAGCCACAAACACATTATTATAATAATCTCCAGTTTCCTACTGCCTCCTAATAAACTTGAATGCCAACCTTCCTTGTAGCTAACCGGGGCTTTCCCTCCTAGCTATCAGAGCCTGCATCTTTCTCTTTAAAGGGAAGCTGCTTTCTCAAAGCCCATGTTTCTCCTTGCATCTTCCGGTACATAGCACGACTCTTTGGGTGTGGAAAGTCTTCTTGCAGAATTCTTTAGTCAGATATCTCATTACCCTGGCAAAAACATTTGGTCCTCATCACCTCAAAACAAGAGAGCGGAGAAGAGGGGGCATGACAAGCAGAAGCCAGGCAGGGAGGTGGTATGACTGTGCTTGTGTTTGGGCATGCCTTTTCTCTTAAGGTTCCAGACAGCTTTTCATGTCCCTACCTTCATATCTGTAGGAGGGTACAACAGCCTTCAAAGGGACAGGAGGTTCAAGCCAATGTGCCCTGTGTGTCAGGAAAAACACATGCCCATGAAGGAATGATACCCTCTAGTACCACCAGGCTCCACATGAGCCATGCTGATAGGTTCCAAGGGGAGGGAGTTATACCAAACCTGAGGATTCTAATTTAACTGAAGTTTTCACTTCTGGTTCCAGCTTGTTCCAGATGTTCTGAACATTTCTCTCCCTTCACTCTGAGGCCCCACAAAGAATACCCCATATCCCAGCCTTTAGTCAGCCTCTCCCTCTCCCACCTACGTCCATTCCCCCACCACCACAGATTCTTTGTGAGAACTGCAGTGCTCCTGGGTCTTCCAGTCTAGTCTTTGTTTTGCTGCATGTTAGCACACCCCGAGATGGTTACATCCAAGTGTGTGTGATGCAGTAACTGCTTCTGCCATGCTGTTAGGAAATGGTTCCTGCTCATGAAGCATTGTCCTGAAGCCTACCGGGTGAGCTTCACAAGACCATTTCAAGTGAACTGTAAAAGAGTGTACGCAGGTCTATGTTCCTAATAGAGGCTCACTACAGAGAGATTAGGTCTCTTTGGTGTAGCGGAACAAATTTTTTAAGTAATTTCGATTTATTTTTAAACATGAATATTTTTGTTACATTTCTTTCTGAAGCCTGTAATGTCTGTTTCATTTTTTTTTTTTTGATAGAATTTCTAGGTAGGTAGAGCAGGGAGTTGGGGACTTTGTTTCTCGGCTCAGTTATAACAATGGCAAAGTTGAAGTTCTATGTAAAGGAAAGGTGGACAGTGGGAGGGAATCAGGTTGTCTCCTGATGTGCAGAGATTTTTCTGAGGCTTGAAAGAACTTTCACTGCAGTTATCCCTATAACAGGGTCATGTCTGTCATGTTTTGAAACAATTTTCCCAAGGCTTGAAGCTACTGAGGCAAAGCAGCCCATTCCTTGGGAAGGATTCCCTGTCCCACCCAGCCTGGATGTGTCCTTCCCTCCTGGCCCCCCAGAGTGTCACATACTCCAAGAGAAGTGGGAATACTTTATGAAGCAGGTAGAAGAGGGTCAACTGACCCCATGTAGGTGACCAGTCACAGCGTGATGATTAACACCAGACAAGAACCCCTAAGGAATCTGATGCAGTTCAGATGAGTTGTCTTTAAATATCTCTACATGGAGAATCTTCTCTTAACAAAAGCTAAAGAAAATTAACTTAGGGGCTATGACCCAACTCTTTCATGAATGTGATCAGAGGCAGCCCTGTTAAGTGCTGTCTGTACCAGTAAGTAGCCTTTTGCAGTGTTTCCTCTCTGAACCACCCAGAACATCCTAGTCAGGTCTGTCCCAAACAGCAGCAGCTGATACCTTCTCCATTGGCCAAAGACTGCTAGGGTGTTTTGTCAGCTCTACACCCATAGTACACAGATGTACTACATGAGGGGGAAAGGTATGGAAAAAAAATAATCCTATTTGCTTTCTGGCAGCCATCTTTTCCTTTCCGTGAATCTTTTTGGTGTTTTGGGGTTTTCCCCCTTAATTAATTTCATCTGTGTGGTGTGTATTCCAGAGAAGTCACATGACACCAAAACAACAAACTCACAAATTGGTCCAACCTACCCCAAGTGTCTAGAAAGCATCTCTGAATAGAGTTCAAGTTAGCTCATTTAATGGGGGCTCCCAGCAAAGTCTAATATGATTCCTGGTAAGGTCTGGGCCCTTGCTTCTATTTTTAATAGGTTTCTTTCTGCCCATACACTTCTATCATGCTATGTACTGGAAGGTTAGTGTCTTAACCTTCTAGATGCAAAAAGAGACTTTATAATAAGCCATGCTACTACTATGTAAATACATTCTTGGGTTTCAAGTTCTTGTTTATCTAGTTTTGGAAGAGTTGGAGAGACAATATAGAAGTATTGAGATTAATGTTTATTTTTATCAGTTTGGTAGTTTTTGTTCGATTGATTATTCCAAGTATTTTGGAACAGGCCCAATCTAGGACAGCCAAGAAGGATAAATCTGTGTTCTACAGTATTCCGAATTTGCTTCTTTTCTAAGATTAATTTCTGTCAAATTAGTGCTATGATAATTGAGTCAAAAACCTGAAGTTACTGTCTCCTCCCATCCCTGTCCCCACCCCACCCTTCTGTCTAGTTAAGTGGCCTTGGACCCTTGTCTCCCCTTGCCTCTCCTCTTTCAAAGGTCTGAAAATATAACTTAGATTTATGGAAAAAAAGAAAACCTGCCTTCCCCAGCAAATCAGTCAAAGTCAAGGAAATTATAAGATACAGAATTATTTCAGAACAACCCTTAGCCAATACATAATACAGAATGTATTTTTCAGTAAGAAGCCAAGTTTAAACAATATAGCAATGTGACAAATGAACATCATAGGAAGAGATAGTGAGTACTATCCAGGCTTCACAACTCATCTGTGCCTTCAGTAAGGATATTGCATGTATTTCCTTTCCCTAGTTAGGGAAATTGAAATTCTGATGATGCTTGACTAGTTCATGTGTGTGCCGAGGGCTTGTGAGTTAATAATTATAAAGCACGTGTCTCCACGAGTCAAGTTGGAAAAACTTTCACTCACTATATCCCTCCCATCAAGGACTTGGGAACTTCTTGGCATTTCTTCTAAGCATTGGATTTTTTTAAGGACACCTCCATCTTAATGGGACTGAGGCTAAGTTTGCTTTACTCCTGCTTTCTACATCTCATATTTTCTTCTCACGTTAGCACTCTTTTTCTTTTCTTAATCCATGCTGTTTTCATTAATCAGAAAAGATGAATTCCTCCAACAAACTTCCTACTACCATCTTCTCTTTGTAGACACTTAAGTCAGAGAGTGAATAACCAGAAACTAACACAGAAGACAATTACCTAGCCTGGGTTAGAAATGTGAGTGAATTTTATTTTAATTTTTTTTCCTACAAGTTTTCTAGAGATAAAAATAGGTTGCTCTCTATATTCTGAAAGGAGATGTTTCAACTCGGATTGCATAGTTGCACCACTTCCTCTTTGGTTCTCAGAGATGATATCCCCTAAACTAAAAAGGAAGCCATCATCCTCATCTGCCGTATCTGACTTGGACCTGATTTGACGACGCAGCTGTTTTCTTTGCATCATTCTTATTTCTTATAGATGATAGTCTATATTGCCCAAGAGCTGATGCTTTAAAGCAATTCTATCAAGGGTATTTATGAGATGAACAAGGAAAACATTTAAATGTGTCAAGTGCCATTAATCCATTTTTAAAATAACGGTAATATGAAATGAGGGCTAAATAGTGTAATCTAACTGCCAATTAAAGTACACAGTAGTTCTGGTCTTAGTTGCCTTTGATATGAAGTTATAGGCCATTAAGCAGATCCCCGTGGGTTTAGTAAAAACATAGGCATAGTGTTTTAATGGCTACAATAGGGGTGTACATTTAGACCACAGGTTGAACTTTAATCAGTGTTTTTCTATCCTGGTGTTTTGTGAACAATCCAAAATTTCTACAAAGCTACCCTAAGTGCTGCAATTGTAGAGGAACTTCCCTCTTGGTGGCATTAGAATGCTGTCCAAGGCCACTCAGGCTGAATCCAAGATTTAGAATTCACCCAGAAAACCACCAATGGAGAAACACTTAATGCACCAAGTATGTTTGACATTCTGTACTGGGGACAAGTGAGTATGGAGAAAGAGAGACACTAGTGAACAAAGACAAAGTTGACATGGGAGATATAAAAAGCCCCAGAAGAGGACAGGCTTAAAGATGGTTGACTTTGGATTCTACTTCTTGCTTAGATTTGGGGTAAATGCTTTAGCATGATATTGGATTCAGAGGGGTTGCTTTTGGTAAACTGATTTGAATCCCCCCAAAATTAGTGGGTCAATGAACATCCTTTCCAGACCTGACAGATGGAGGAGACAAAAAGCAGCCCAAAGAATCTATGACTTCAGAAACTCGTATAGTAAGCCAATATTGCAGAGGGCACCGTACCCTTCTTAGCAGCCTTTGTGCCATAGGAGGGGGAAAGAGCCCATGTAGGGGACAGGAGGTTTTTTTGTCAGGAATAAATTTCAAATGGTAAGGTGCACTGGTACTAACCTCAAAGGCCAACATTGTGGGAAACTGATGACTGGTATCTAGCTCATCCCCTCCATCCTTTGGGACCCAAGGAGAGGCCTTGATTTCATCTTAGAAAATGAACATGGGATGGGATCAAGAGGGAAATTGGGTGCTCTGCCTCAGGTTGTCAAAAATGCTGCCACCCACATTATCAAACATGTGAGTCAAGCCCATGAGACGCCCCCTTAAGGGCAGCATCCACTGGGGTGTATCAGCCTGACACTCCTGCAGTAGTCATAGGTGATTGAATGGCAGCCAATGCTGGCCCACCCAGAGTATTGGTGCATCTCGCCTAACACCGGAGTTCAGCAGTGCATGTTGGTCAGGTGGATATCCTGTAACATAAATGCTCGTTTGGATCCAAAAGGAAAACCATTAAAAATAAAAGGAAGATGAACAACTTTATTGCTGGGGGGGTGGGTCAAGGAAAAGTAAAATAAAACCTTGTTGTAAAGAATCAATTGGCCTGGTTCCCCTTGCTTCTCTTGTCTTTGTCTCTGCTGATGAAGTAGTTACGGGCTTTGGTAGGTGGATCAGCAGCAGGTTCAGTAATCAAGACAAGTCAGGGTCAGTTTAGCCCAGTTGTGAATACTTCTAGATATTCTCAAAGTTCCCAGGACATGATGGTCTTTAAAGGTTTTCTTCCTATTAAAAATGACCCTTTTCATGGAAGAAAAGAAATGAATTGCCCTAAAACTGGTTTCTCAAAAAAAATTAAAAATTTAAAAACAAACAAAAACGAGTTTCTAGCCAAGGGAATACAGTCTATCAGGAGAAGAGATTAGCAGCAGACAGCCACTATATGGAACCATGGACCTTGTAATTAAAAAACTCTAAGGAGCCTCCATTCTGAAGGAGGGAGATGACTGAAGAACTCCTCCTACCGTGCTGCCAGCCTTGGAAGGAAGCTGACTCCTCCTCAAGGCTCTGAGGAGATGCTCTCTCTCATCTCTCAGCCTACCTGGCTTTTTACTCAGGTGTAGTAGTTTTCTGAGTGAATGGAGGAAAAGCCACGCCTTATATCCATGGGCCCCTTTGACTCTCCATTCTAGGCAAAGCCATCTGTGTCATCCCCTGGGGTACCATCTTTTTCTCCAATTCTAAATATATTATTTAAGTTGCAATACTTCTAAATTTTGGTTAGATAGAAGTCAGCATTTCAGGATATATTTCTGTATTTTGGTTAAAGACCTTCTTTTAAGAATTAAGATACTAGATTTCATTAGGTAAGACTTTTTTTTTTGCTTAGGGTTGAACCTTTCAAAAATGTGGTATGCAGCCATCCATCTCAAGTTCTGAAGGCTGGGTGGAAAGTTTATACATCCATAAAAAACTTCTTAGGTTTTTTTCTAAATCATATTGTTCTGGTGATTCAATCATGGTTTGATTGGAAACAAATTTGACAACTGCTACATCAAAGTGGTATGGCATGGCACAATATTTTCTTCAACAAAAGGAGATTTATGAAGTTACCTGAATTGGTTTTTTTTTCAGAATTATTCTAATCTAAAACTCCAGTCCATATCCTTTCACAGGCTAATAATACTATGAAATACATACAAAGAAAAAAATAGATGCTATTCTAAATTTGTCTCTAGCTTCTACACCATAATCTGAGTTTCTAAGGGGTTACATTTACATGCTATGCCCTAACTCCATACACTGCTTCTGGAATATCATATCCTGACTTGACTCACATACCATGTTCTTTTGCTATAGACCTAGGGTAATTCCCAAACCAAAGTCCCTTAAATATTTAAGCATCTAAATGTAGTGTGGCACACCTCTGGTCCCAATACTTAGGAGGTTGAAGCAGGAAGACACAGAATTTTTGGCCAGTCTGGGCTACTCTGTGAGATCCTAACTTTAAAAACAAAGCAACTCAAGCAAAACACAATCGCAAAATATTGAGACAAGTTACAGATGAATATGGTTTTAGAACACCTAAAACAAAAAGGCCACCAACAGATTGGGAAAGGATCTTTACCAATCCTAAATCAGATAGGGGACTAATATCCAATATGTATAAAGCACTCAAGAGGATGGACTCCAGAAAATCAAATAACCCTATTTAAAATGGGGTACAGAGCTAAACAAAGAATTCTCACCTGAGGAATACTGAATGGCTGAGAAGCACTTGGAAAAATGTCCAACATCCTTAATCATCAGGGAAATGCAAATCAAAACAACCCTGAGATTCCACCTCACACCAGTCAGAATGGCTAAGATCAAAAATTCAGGTGATAGCAGATGCTGATGAGGATGTGGAGAAAGAGGAACACTCCTCTATTGTTGGTGGGATTTCAAGCTTGTACAACTACTCTGGAAATCAGTCTGGCGGTTCCTCACAAAATTGGACATAGTACTACCGGAAGATTCAGCAATTCCTCTCCTGGGCATATACCCAGAACATGTTCCAACTGGTAATAAGGACACATGCTACACTATGTTCATAGCAGCCTTATTTATAATAGCCAAAAGCTGGAAAGAACCCAGATGTCTCTCAGCAGAGGAATGGATACAGAAAATGTGGTACATTTACACAATGGAGTACTACTCAGCTATTAAAATCAATGAATTTATGAAATTCTTAGGCAAATGGATGGATCTGGAGTATATCATCCTGAGTGAGGTAACCCAATCACAAAAGAACACACATGATATGCACTCACTGATAAGTGGATATTAGCCTAGAAACTTAGAATACCCAAGATACATTTTGCAAAACACATGAAGTTCAAAAAGAAGGAAGACCAAAGTGTGGATAGTTCACTCCTTCTTAGAATGCGGAACAAAATACCCATGGAAGGAGTTACAGAGACAAAGTTCAGAGCTGAGACGGAAGGACCATCTAGAGACTGCCCCACCTGGAGATCCACCCCATATACAACCACCAGACACTATTGCATATTCCAGAAAGATTTTGCTGACAGGACTCTGACATAGCTCTCTCTTGTGAGGCTATGCCAGTGCCTGGCAAATACAGAAGTAGATGCTCACAGTCATCTATTGGATGGAACACAGGGTCCCCAATGAAGGAGCCAGAGAAAGTACCCAAAGAGCTAAAGGGGTCTGCAACACTATAGGAACAACGATATGAACTAACCAGTACCCCCAAGAGCTGTGTCTCTAGTTGCATATGTAGCAGAGAATGGCCTAGTCAGCCATCAATGGGAGGAGAGGCCGTTTGTCTTGCAAAGATCATATTGCCCAGTACAGGGGAATGCCAGGGTCAGGAAGCGGGAGTGGGTGGGTTGGGGAGCAGGGCAGGGGGAGGGTATAGGGGACTTTGGGGATAGCATTTGAAATGTAACTAAAGAAAATACCTAATTTTAAAAAAGAAAAAATAATAAAAGAAAATGGTGAAATAAAAAAAAAATAGAACACCTTAAACATGAGAAGCAACAACAGAAGAGGAAGAGGAAAGAATACAGAAGAAATGAAGAGGGATGTGTGCAGGTACCTAGAGAGCCCACAGAGGGTAAACTGTTCATTTACTCTGTGTCCTTGATCAGGTCTGCATGCTTAAAGGAAAATGATAACTAATTACCTCAAAGATCTGCTGTTCAGAGAAAGTTATTACATATCAAGAGATCGGCCAGATACTTCCATTGTACTGAAAATCCTTCCCTTCCTCACCACCACACAGAGGTGCATTCCTCAAACCCACCGCGCCTCTGAGCTGAACCTCTCAGGACCTCATTCTAGCCAGTAGAGGGTGTTGGGTGGGTGGGTATTTCCTGTCAGTTAATAAAACAAATGCAAAAACAATTTGAACCTCTACGGAAAAGTGAATAAAAGAGCTTTAAAAAAGCAAGCAAATCATAATTATATAACTATTTTTAAATACTCCCTCCATTTTTGTCTTAGAAAGAAGCCCTCATTTGCTTATTCTCCACTTCTAATTTCCATATTCATTTAATAACAAAATGGGAGAAACATTAGTGGGAGATAGTAATTGTAAAAGTAGCAATAAAGTTAATGGTAACATTAAAAACACTGTACATATAAGCAGCAATATTCAAGGCAATTTAAAATGTCAAGCAATACACAACTTAACAGCATGTGAGAATAAACTATCAATTCAGGGTCAATAGACTGACTTTTCTTTTTTATTGCATAAAAAAACAAGAAAGAAAAAGAGAGGTGTACACAGTTATATACCTACAGTCCTAGCACCAGGGATGCTGGGGCAGGAATATCACAAGTTTGAAGCTAGCCTGGGCTATCTAATTTGAGGCCAGTATAGGATACATAGCAAGATCCCATCTTAGTCTTCCATTTTATCTGTACTCCTGGCCTCCAAAAAAAAGAATATGAAGTAAATGAATCCTTTAAAACAATCATCCTTAGGTGGGCCATTAAAAAATTACTATAAGCCAGCAATTTAGGAAATAAATTGATACTCAGTCTTTATAGGTGATTGCCAAATAGTCAGGATAGCACAGGTAAAACAATGTAAGCCCATCTAGAGGAGGAGTCCAGTGCCTCCGGACATTGGTTCTTGCCCTCTGTCTATTCAACACCATCTCTGTGAATAAAATTAACATAGCTATAGTATTCATTATAGCACATAGGAACCATAACCCCCAGAATACTTAAGCAAGAAAGAGGCTAGATATCAACTATGGTCTGGACTATTTCCCCTTGCCTAAAAGAAATTAGATTAGAACAACTGTGAAATTTTCTAGCAAACAATGACATCACTTCTTGAGGTGGTCTTAGAGACCCCAGTACAACCATTCAAAGGAGAAATGCCTGGGAAGGGCCTTTTGCTAATGTGCCCAGGTGATGCCTTTTTGTAGTTTTATCAAAGTTGTGCATCACTGCCCTTGAAGAAGGGAACTCAAACTCTCAGCTCATTCATATCTTTCAGCCTCACACACCGATGCCCGCTCACAAGCCCTGCATGAGACCCAGGAAAAAAAATAAATGAAAGCCAGCCATTCAATAGACCCATTCACATCAGAAGAACTCAGTGCATGAGTTGTGATCCAATAGAAAGGAAAAAAAAAAAAAAACAGCTTGATTTCTTGACATAGTGGAAACACAGGTTTGCTTGTTCTGCCCAAAATCAGATGCCTTGATGCTAATGAGAAAACAGTGTAGATAGCTGGAATGGGGTGGGGAAGAGAAAAAGGCATCATATCAATGTGGCTAGCAAGGATGCTGATGTATGGTAGTAGGTAAACCTCTGTTACACGTTTTATAATGGGCCAGCTATGTGATCCAGCCTCTGATTCTTGATTTTCACAAATGCCCAAGGCAGATAAAAAGACCAAACTTGCACGGTTTTCTTCAGGACTAGAAACCATGCACACCAAGTATCATCTAACTAGCATATATGCACTAAAACATAGAGGCTGCCATCTGGAGTTCATCTACTCAGTCATCAAGTAGCATTTATTAAACAACAACTAGTTCCTAGCACTGGGATTTCAATAAGGAACAAGCCAGGTGACGTGGGATCCTCTCAGTCATCAGCCAATGGAAAGCTTCATAGGAACTCTAGGATCTGATGGAAGCCCCTAGGAGGGACTCAGGGACTCAGAAATGGCCTTGTGGAAGATGAGGGGATGGCTCGGTGGATAAACACACTTGCTGCACAAGCCTGATTATCTAATCCGAGTCCCTGAAACCCACATAAAGATGAAAGGAGAGTTGTCCTCTGACAACTACACACATGCCTGCATTCTTAGTCTCGAAATAATAATAAAGTTAGATTTTTGTTTTGCTTTGTCTTATTTTAAGAAATGGCTTTTGGGGAGAACTAGTATTTGAGAGGAGGTGTAAAAAAAAAGTGACAGGTTTGCTGAGGGTGACATTGGGGGATGAAGCTAACAGTGGGAAAGGCACAGGAGAAAGTGCTTGTGCTCTTTTAATAGCGGAGCTGGGCTTGGGGGTTGTTTTGGTTATTTGGGGGTCAGAGAGCAGGGGGACAGGTGCTAGAGATCAAATCCAGGGTTTTGCATATTTTAGGCTAGTACTGGACCACTGAGTTGTCCTCCTGGCCCATAGTGTTTCAGACTGAAGTTGAAATTGCTGTGTGGCCCAATACAGACTTAAAATTCCAATCCTCCTGCAACTGCCTCCCAGTGGGATTACAAGGTGTCTGCTTTTCCTTGCATCTGCAGTCTACTTCCACAAGCTGATGTACCTTCTCCATATCTGAATCCTTCACCAAATGTACAATCTCTTCTCCCAGATAAAATGGCACATATTGATTGGTTCTGGATATTGGGTTTAATATCTTGGGGACTAAGGATGGTCCTCACCAGCTATTTGAACTACAGCTGCCTGTTATCTGTAGGCACCCAAGGGGGGGGGGGAGGCAGCGAACTTGACCAGAACAGCTTTCTAGCCCTTCCTACCTTCTCTTGGATGCTCAGAGACCCAAAGGACACTCCATATGACAACTTCACAATTCCTTCACTGGTGTACACATCTTCATCATTTTCACGCTCAGCTTTTTGCAATATTTCTGAATGAGTCAAGCACCAAAAGAAATAATACCATAGTCTCATTTCAAAGAACCCTCAGACAGACCCTAAGCAGTAACAAGGCAAAGTGTGGCTTATATCACTGTGCTCCCATATGGCACCATAGTGATCCAGTTATACATCTCAAATACATGATTGTGTTTAGAATAAAGAGATGTCCTAAACAATTTCAAGGAGAATATCTTAGGCACAAAGCAAAACACACCTCAAATATCAGCTCTGAGCAAGAAACCAGATGCTGAAGTAACTTGGTTCAGCAAACACTGCTCGAAGCCCTGTGTCCTATTTGTGGTGCAAGTACCTTTGCTTGAGAATCTTCATGACTCATCTGCTTCTGCCCTTAACCTACAGGATCACCTTTTCATTTTCTGGGCGTAAGGGAGCTAGCTGGCTTTTCTTCTCTTCTCCCAGATAAAATGACATACATGGGTTCTGGATATTGGGTTTAATATCTTGGGGACTAGGATGGTACCCACCAGCTGTGTGAACAACAGCTGCCTGTTATCTGTAGTCACCCAAAAAAGGCAGCCTTCTAGCCCTTCCTACCTTTTCTTGGATGTTCAGAAACCATACTGTAGGCCATGGCAATAACATCAGACAGAAGACTTCATAGATTGTAGTATACATGAAAAGTCTTATGGTAGTTTAAATAATTTCTGGCTTCTTAATATGGATTCAAGGCAATGCTTTTAGCATAGGCCCATATACTTCATTAGAGTCTGATAGGCTCCCTTGGAAGGAACTCAGGGGAAGAAGGTGAGTTAGCAGGGACCCTAGGCACAGGGTGGCCAATCTCCTCCTTACTAACACACCTCATCATGTAGCTTTTGCCTGCAGAACAGAGCTCTGAGGGGCAACAATATCTGCTTCTGGGATCTAAGCTGAAAGGTGGGAACTTCAACCTTGGCCATAACTAGACATTTGAATGGCGGCTGCTCTGCAGCTTTGGGGGACCCAGAAGAAATTCTCGGGCAATTGGTCATCAGCGCAACTTTTCTTGAGAAAGGAGAATGAAAGGAAGGTGGGGGAGGAAAAGAAGAGGAACAAATGACAAGTTTGCCCATCACCAAGCATTCACAAATTGTTGCTAAGCACGAAAGAAAGGCGTTTTCTGTTTTTAATTAGAAAACTAGGCAGGCTAGTCATACACTAATCAAGGCCTATTTTTACTTAATTGAGGTCGCTCTTCGGTAAATGCCTCCCTAGGAAGAGGAGGTTGAACTCACCCTGGGTGGTTTGCTCTGAGGCATTAGAGATGATTCACACAAGCTGGTTCTCAGTCCTACACAGATGGCTGGGGAGCGGCTGGGACCCTTCCTGACAACTAGCCCTGAGCCTGGAGGACCCAAGAATGCACTGACAGATGCAAAGGACTGCAGAGTGGGAGAGCTGGTTTCTGGTCATATCTTTATTGCAAAAGCTGCCTGACGGCTAAGCCCCAGAGGAAGCAAACGTTCAATCATGAAGGTATATCTGTCACAGAGAAGTTCACAGGCACCTCTGAGACGCTGTAGAGTTCTGTATTCAAAGATGGAATGGCCAGCTCCTTTTACTTCCCATACTACCTGAATTTTAAAAAATAAAAATCTCACATTCTGGGATCCCCCTTGGCTCAGTGCTAACCAACCATTGGGCATATTGAATCTTTCATAAAGTATAAGGTGCAAGGGTCATATCTCTACCTGGAAGATGGTTCAGGTTCTCCAGAGTAGGGGAGAAGCTACAGAGTAAGAAACATTTGGGAAGCAAGGGATAATACTACTATCTTAATCAGGGTTTCTATTCCTGGACAAAACATCATGACCAAGAAGCAAGTTGGGGAGGAAAGGGTTTATTCAGCTTACACTTCCATACTGCTGTTCATCGCCAAGGAAGTCAGGACTGGAACTCAAGCAGATAAGAAAGCAGGAGCTGATGCAGAGGACATGGAGGGATGTACTTTACTGGCTTGCTTCCTCTGGCTTGCTCAGCCTGCTCTCTTACAGAACCCAAGACTGCCAGTCCAGAGATGGTCCCACCCACAAGGGGCCTTTCCCCCTTGATCACTAATTGAGAAAAGACCCCACAGCTGGATCTCATGGAGGCATTTCCCCAACTGAAGCTCCTTTCTCTGTGATAACCCCAGCCTGTGTCAAGGTGACACATAAAACCAGCCAGTACAACTACCTACATGATTTTCTACTTAGTTCTCAATCTCAGCGCGTGCTACTGTGGTAGCTAATGTTCTGATGCTGTGACACATACCCAAAAAAGACTACTTCAAGGAAGAAAGAGTTATTTTACCCTAAAGATTTCAGTTTTTGGTCATTGTTTCAGTCACTCCTGGGCTGTGGGGAGACAGAACATCCTGATGGGGCAGAGTGGAGCAGCTCAGGTGACGGCTGCAGAGAGACAGAGTGACCACAAAGAATAAGGTGCAGCCTTCAAACGCTTGCTCCCAGGGCCTCATTCCCTCTAGCTAGGTCCTAACCTGTCCAGTTTACTGCTTCCCAAAATAGTGCCATCTGCTTCAGGCCAAGACTTCAATGAGAGTATGCAGGGAACACTTCATACTCAACCATAGCAGGTGCTTATTGAAAGTGTAGATTCCTAGGTAGTACTTGCAAAACTTTGAGTCAGGAGGTCTCTGGTGGAACCCCAAAGTTTACAATTAGATAGGCATTCTGGGTGTTTAAGCTGTTGCAAAGACCATGTTCAAAAGACGGAGGATAATACTTCATCATTTTGTTGACATTTGTGTTGTTTGATGCTCTTCCTAGTCCAATGTACTTCTCATTACAGCATAGGGAGAATATGTGCTTCCTTCTCTTTTGCTAAAGTCCTTTTGTGTCTCCCTTCCGGAAAGCACCATCCATTTGAGAAAATATCTGATACAAAAAAGAAGACCAAGCCTCTATAGTGCAGCCATATTTATAAGACTTGGCGTGCGTGAGTAGCTGACCCTGACTCCAAGAAAACGGGAAGCTAAAGCATCTTTTTTCCTTCTTGAGCAGTTCTTAAAAGCATTTGCTGGTGCAAACTGTTCTATTTTGTGTACAAGGTACTGAGACCTCACTACAGTGACACTGCTAGGGCAGGAGATGTTCCTTTTAAAGGCAGCTGGAATTTTAGATAACATTGTCTTCTCAGAAAACAAGACAGAACCCTCAAGTGAAGTTCTGAACTTTACAGTTTATAAAATTTGACCCAAGACATTTCAGTATCGATCCTATACCACTCGTGTGGATCTAGTCTTTAAACTTCGGGTTAAAGGATGGACTCCTCATGTCTTTGTTTGTACTGCTTGCTTGTCTGGTGGCTAGGATGGAATACTCAACAAAAGCAACGTCCAGAAGAAAGGGGTTTACTTGGCTCATGGTTTAAGGAAGCTCAAGCTATCACTGTTGGAAGCCTCGGGGCAATAGCTTGAGGTCCTTAGTCACGTGGCTTTTCAGTGTCAGAAGGCAGAGAGTGAAGCCAAGGTCAGAAGCATCACCATCAGCCCTTATCACACGGCCGTTCTGGTGGTTTCTGTGGCTTCCCATGTTTGCTGTCAGGAACAGTTGTGATTACTTTCAACCATGCCAATAACTCAGGCTACTTTCCCGTTCCAATGTTAGCTGAGTAACAAACTCAATTCTGTCTTGTCCCTTAATTGCCCTTTGCTGTGCAATCTCACAAGTTCACAGATTCAAAGGACATGAGCATGGACCGTCATTCTGCCTATCATACGGGGAGGGGCTGAGACGTTGTAAGCCACTTGCCAGTTTCCTCTGCCTTTTCTCACAGGGTTAAACATTTTATGCTAAATTGAAGATGCATTTGTTCTAATACCATTAAAACAAAACTGAAGAGTATTCTTCCTTCATTAAATTATGTTGGGTCTTTGTTTAAGAGTCCATCAACTACATATAATGAGCTTATTCTGAAGTCTTTAAAATGTCCAGTAGTTCCAAGGTTTACATTCACTTTCTTGATAGCCTTAAAGTTAAATTCATGTTAGTCCTCCAAATTTTTCTTTCTCTACATTAGTTTGATTATTCTAAGTCCTTTGTATTCCTATAAAAAAATTAAAATTATCTCCTCAGACTCCCATGGGAGGACTGCTGTGTTTGTAACTGAGACTACATTCAGACATTTTGCACATTGCTTGCTGAAATGCTTATATGGATTACAGGTTTCAGTTTATTAATGTTTATTAATGTTTTTTCAGGAGGTTTTGTGTTTGTGTTCATGAGAAATACTATAGAATGATTGAGAAGAGATTTCTATTGTCAGAAAGAGCTTATGTGGCATAAGTAACACATCAATAGCTTCATATTTAAAATGCAGGGGACCAGAGAAACAGCTCATCATTTAAGAGCACAGGTTGCTCTTCCAGAGGTCTTGTGCTCAACTCCCAGTACCACATGGTGGCTCATAACCACGTAACTCCAGTGTATCTGACTGTCACTACACACGTGTATGTGCTACAGAGACACACATACAGGACAACACGATACAAATGAAAAAAAAAATGGTTTTGTTCATTTGGTGGGATTTTTTGTTATATTGAAAATATATGTATTTCAGTTAGAGTATGTGGAGTCTATATTCAACATAATTAGTAGCATTTTATGTAAGTTCACCACCTTATTTCCATCAGTATGTTGTCCCTTTTAACTTCTTTTAGTTAAGTGGGCTTCATTCTTCTGTTTGTCAACTCATTGCCTATATTTGTTTTAATTGTTGTAAGTTTCTCTAAGCTCTAAGTTTTATAGACTGCATCTAAAACCAGTCTGTATCCATATTCAAATTGTATTTTACTGTAACACATAATATATGTCTATTTTCCCTCAATTCTATGCTATTCTATCATACATTTTACTTCTATGATTTTGAAACCCACAAAATGTTGTAATTACACTTATTTTATTTTTTGAAACAGGCTCTCTCTAACTCTGGAGAGCCTTGAACTCATCTTGTAGCCAAAGCTAATCTTGACCTTCTGATCCTACTGTTTCTCCTTCCTAAATGTTGGGATTTCCTTCTGGTTCTCCTGTCTCCACTTCTGGAGTGCTAGGGTTACAGCTGTTACCAGCTCTGGAGTGCTAGGGTTACAGCTGTTACCAGCAAGGAACTGAATTCAGGGACTCCTGCATGTTAGATATACACTCTCACCCACAGAGATACATCCCCTACTTGACACTTTATTTTTCTCATTGGTCCTGTAGCTTTATTGAGACTTCCAAGTTAGAATCCCATGCAAAGCCCCTAGATCCTCTATGCTCCAATATGGTTATTATAGTTTCATTCCTTCCTTGGTGTTTGAATACGTTATCAACATGGGTGAGCTCAGATATTATTTTTATTTTTATTCTCTATGTATTCCATAAAGGAACCTGTAAATTTTTCTTTAATGAATTTCTATAGTATTCATTAACGATTCTGGATAATCCCATCTTGGATTTCTACAATCTTTTTCTGCTCAGATTACTTTTTTCTGAATATCTTACTTGTAGCATCAAACCACCTTACAGCCTTGAACTTTACTTTTCTGGTTATGTGTTTAGCCTGTATGTTTGCATGCGTGTAGGTGTTCATGTACATATGCTGTGGAATCCAGAGATTGATGTCAAATATCTTCCTCAGTTGTTCTATACCTTATTTAAAGACAGTGGAAACAGTTATTCTCTGTTGAAACAGTTTCCAACTACCTAGACTAATCAATAAGCTCTAGATATCTTGCCTATCTCCATCTTCTGTGATAAGGTTATGGATGTGAGTGATTTAACGACACCTGTTTGTACACTGGTATTGAACTCAAGTCTTCATATCTATGGTACAAGCACTTCATCAGGTAGGCCAACCCAGGTCCTTCATCAAGTCAATTATCCCAGGTCATACCTTCCTAACTCTCTTGAACTCACTGAAGTCACTAAACCTTGCTTGAGTGGAGCCCTGACTTTCATGATGAGTGTCCTAGAAGTTGCCCCTAGCTAGAAATCCAGGGGACTAACCATATTTGCTTCCACTTAGATATGTAAGAGCTCAGTCCTATATTGTCCATTATAAGAATCAAGACAGTTGCTTCTTATGCAATATCAAGATTTTTAGAGTTGTTTTACTGTAATCTGCTGTAGTTCTTGTTATTTTGTTAAAGCTTTAAGCAGAAGTCCAGCTAATGGACTTATTTAACCCAGGTCTATATGTACACTAAAATATTCATTTTAAACACAGAATGTTCGTGTGTTATTTAAATAGAGAGGAGAGAACAGACTAATACACACAGGAGGGTGAAAGATAAACTAAAAACAAAACTTCAGCCCCTGTCTTTTAAAGGTATATTTACTTAGCTGGATGTGGTAGTATATGTTTTAATCCAACACTTAGGAGGCAGAAGCAGTCAGATCTCTGAGTATGAGGCCAGCCTGGTCTACAAAGTAATATATTTACATGTATAAAATGTTTTTTATCATACGCACCTCCTACTTTTTCCTTCAATGCCTTCTGGATTCCTTAACCATGTCTCTCTCTCAATTTTACCTATTTTGTTTGTTTGTTTGTTTGTTTGTTGGATTTTTGGAGTTTTTTTTTTTTTTTTTTTTTTTTGCAATGACTCATAGAGTCTAGTAAGTCTTGCCCCATATGTGCATAGATGTGGGGTCATCCAATGGAACACAGTCAACCTACCAAGGGCCACACTCCTAAAGAAAACTGACTCCCCTCCCTTTAGTTGCTATCAGTAGTTCCACAACTAGAGGTGGGTGCTCTTGAGCCCCTTCCAGATCCATGTTAGATTGTTAACTGGCTTGATCTTGTACAGATCTTGTGAAGGCAACCACAGCTGCTTCAAATTCATGAATATAGTCTTGTTGTATTCAGAAGACACTATTTCTAAGCAGTTCCCAGCTCCTGTGTGCTATAGATGTTCTATTTATGGCTTAGCACCCCACAAATGCTTGTTCTCTACACATTGACCAGTTGTCTCTGTGTCAGCCCTGCAAAATGAAGCTTCACTGATGATAGTTGAAACCAGAATTAATCTTTGAGTGCAAAGACATACTTAAAAGGCAGTTTGACACAGTGTCCATTTAGCAAAGTAATACTAGTAGATTCTCGCCTAAGATATATGAATTTACCTGCCATCGTTTCTTGGGTAGGCTTACAGTACCAAACAGATTCATTCTTGTGAAGCAAGTCTTAATTTAAGTCCATTAAGAAGGCAGTTGGTTACCCCTTAACATTTATGGCACTATTGTACCTCTGCCAGGTCAAAGTTCACAGCAAGGTAAGACTGTTGACCAGTATTGTTGGCCAATACTAATTAGATTTCTCCATGTCCTGTGACCAAAGTGTGTTGTGTTTACAACAATTATCCTCAAGTTATGGACCAACCAAAAGCAATAGCCATTGCTTGTTTTGTTGTAGGGCTCTCTGGGATCTCTCCTTAAACAACACTGGAGAGTTTTTATGTAGAAATCGATGGTTTCTGGGTTAAACATCACCCTGGTATAAAGTAACTCTTAAAACTCATATATAATATAGCCCGTATCTTTTTAGCATGTAATAAACTCTTTCCATTTCACTATTGTTTGGAAAACATCAGAAAGAAATATATAAATATTTTAGCAAATGTTTCTGCTCTAGATAAGAATTATAGATTCCAAATTAATTTGACTGATCTAGCAAGCAAAGGGGCTTCATTTCTTGAGGGAGGTTTGATATGTATTGTATAATCTACAGATCTAGAAATAGTGCTAATGACAATCCAATCCTGTGTTCCTCTTTGATTCTAGAGACTGATAAAACTTCCCCAGGATCTTGAGAAATCGCAAAAACAAAGATCCATCAATTCAGTCCTGGATGGATTTTTATTGGCAATATAAAGACAGAGACCAAAAGCCAGTTCTCCACCCTCATAAGATGGATAAAATCACTAATAAAGCTAAGAGTAACCTATACTGGAAACATTCCTTTAAAAGACCTCATTTGTCATCATTAATTCTGAGCTTAAAGCTACTGGGTCTTGTTTGAATGTGTCTGAATTCCCTGCTGCTGCCTTTCAGCCTAAAAATGGAATGGAACATGTAAGTCTCATCATCATTAATGACTAGCAACATCACTTGCAAGCATATTCTCTTTAAAGTATTCATAGTTAGAAAAATAAAGCTTTCTTTTTCCCAAAGTCAACATCTGGGGCCTCTTGGGGATTATTGTTTCCTTGCTTTGATTAAACCTACAGAGCAGAGTAACAATGGTTATTGGTAGAAGGAATGACAATTATAATGAGGTATGCTCATGGCCTAGGAATTGTTTTCTCTCTAAAAGCAATTGTGGGGCTGTAAGTAAAGATTGTACAAACAAGACATATAGCTATATATAGCTATATATAAAAGCATGTACATATTTAAAATTGTATTTTCAATGACAAGTATTTGTTAAGTTGGCTTTTTTAGGTCATAAGTAATGTGATGAGTGCTACTAGGATATATACATGTCAAGTAATGAAGAGAAGTTGAGTGAAACACATTCAAAAGTTAAAAGAGAGTGTTATCCTTATATGTAATTTCATGTATGATCCAGAAAAGAACCATAAAGTGCTTAAGAGGGACACATAAAAAAATTGGAAATAGATCTACCTAAAAACCCAGCAATATCACTCTTGAGACTATACCCAAAAAATGTCCCACAATGCCACAAGGGCAGCTATTTCACTATATTCATAGACTCCCTGGAGCCTCCCCATCCCAGGTCTCTGGCACATCATAGAGCTGGGTCTTGAGGTAGAACTATTCCCTGTGTTCTGAGAAACAGCCAAATTGATTTCCAGGGTAGCTGTTCAAGTTTTCACTCCCATCAGCAATGGATGAGTATTCCTCCTTGCTCCACATTCTCACCAGCATGTGCTGCCACTTTTTGATCTTAGCCATTCTAATGGTTGTGTAAGATAGAATCTTAAAGAGTTATTTTGATTTGCATTTCCCTGATGACTATGGTTGTTGAACATTTCTTTAAGTGTTTTTCAGCCATTAGAGATTCCCTTGTTGGGAATTCTGTTTAGATCTGTACCCCATTTTAATTGGGTTACTTGCTTTGTTGGTGTCTAACTTCTTGAGTTCTTTATATATTTTGGATATTAGCTCTCTGCAGGATATAGGGTTGGTAAAGAGCTTTCTCATTTTGTAGGCTGCCATTTTGTCCTATTGTCAATGCATTTTGCCTTACCGAATCTTTTTTACTTCCATGGGGTCCCATTTAGAGGTTGATCTTGGTGCCTGAGCAGCTGGTGTTCTGTTCAGGAAGTTGTCTCCTGTACCAATGAGTTCAAGGCTATTCCCTACTTTTTCTTTTATTAGATTTGGTGTTTCTGGTTTTATGTTGAGGTCTTTGTTACACTTGGACTTGAGTTTATGCAGGGTGTTAATTATGGATCTATTTGTATTCTTCTACATAAGGACATCCAGTTAGCCTAGAACCATTTGTTGAAGATTCTTCTGCAGGAGGACTCTCAGTGGAGGGAGGACACCAACCTACCCACAATGCCTTCTACCCAAAATGTGTCCTGCCTACAAGAAGTTCAAAGATAAAGATGGAGCAGAGACTGAGGGAATGGCCAACCAATGACTGGCCAAACTTAGGACCCATCCTATGGGCAAGAACCAATCCCTGACACTATTAATGATACTCTGTTATGCTTGCAAACAGGAGGCTGGCACCTAGAAGCTGACTAAAACAGATGCAAAAACACACAGCCAAACATTAAGTGGAGCTCAGGAAGTCTTGTGGAAGAGTTGGGTGGGTAGGTGGGATTGAGGATCCTAAGGACTCCAAAAGAAGACCAACAGAGTCAACTAACCTGGACTCTGGGGGCTCCGAGAGATTGAACCACTGACCATAGAGCAAACAATGGCTGGACCTAGGCCCCCTGCACATATGTAGCAGATGTGCAGTTTGGTTTTCATTTGGATCCCCAACAATTGGAGCAGGACTTACCCTGACTCTGTTGTCTGTCTATGGATCCTCTTCCCTTAATTGGA
Source organism: Mus caroli (assembly GCF_978045245.1). NCBI lineage: Eukaryota > Metazoa > Chordata > Mammalia > Rodentia > Muridae > Mus > Mus caroli. Next base: position 151,902,779 of record NW_028227256.1, on the reverse strand, counting down.
CTGGTTTGTCTGTCCTCAGTGCAGGAGGATGTGCCCAGTCCTTAGATGATTTGAGGTGCTGGGGTAAGGTGGGTTGGGTGGCTAGGTACCCAGGGAGGACCTCCCCATTTTTAGAGGAGAAGGGAGGGGGATTAAGAAGAAGAGCTGTGTGCAAGGGAACTGAGAGGAGGGGGACTGTGATCAGGATGTAAAGGGAATAAATAAAGTAATTAGTTAATTCATGGAAAAAGAGTAAAAAAAAATATTAATCTATTTATTGGAAGGCAAACATTGACTAGTTGAGCCACTGACATCTCAGCATACATACATCTGCTAGAAATATATGTAGGCTGGAAATAAAATTGTCAAAATCCTTTACAGAGAAGCTAATAAAGGCCTATATTAACAAAAAAGTAATTAAAATAAAAAGTAAATAATTATTGAACCAAATACTGATCAGAATATGCATACATGGAAACTGCCCTAGGATGAGAAAAAGTCTGAAATGATTAAGGTAACAGCTTCTGGATTTAAAACAGAATTTTAAAAACAGACTGAAAAAAAAAACCAGAATATGAATGGCATTATATAGACTTTGGGTATTAGCTTAGTATGAGAAAAATGATTAATACTAGGCTAATAATAAGCCTAGTTGTGTGTTAAACAGAAAAACTTCAAAGGATAAAACTCTATCTAGATAATACTCTCCTCAGAACCAGAGTGAAGATCAATAACATTTGTGATAATGTAAAAGTATAGATTATACCACAAATATAGTTTAAGCAGCCTGAAGCCCAGTCAAATGTATCTGGAAGTTTTTGGCAAAATAGCAGGAAAACACAATTCGTGGTGATATGATAAGTTCATTGAAACGGGCTCATAAGTGACACACACATTAGGAAATTAAGACATCACAGAACTGTTGCTGTGTTCCAAAGGGTTCAAGCACCAAGAGGAGACAGAAGACGTGGACTTGAAGCAAACTGAGCTGAGGAAACAAAGTTACAAAGCATGGTGTGAAAAATAAGTGTGAAGGCTGGGTTAGACTGTGCAAAAGGAACGGTCACTGACCTTTCAGAGTAGAGTAGATAGAAATGTACAAAGAGAAACAGAAAAAAAAAAAAAGATAATTTAACAAAAACTGCATTATCTGCAGAACTGACTTCAGTTTGCTTAATAAAAGGGAAATTTAGTAGAGCTAGCATAAGGGTACTTGGCACCAAGCCTGACTAAACTCAATCCCTGGAAACAAAATGGTGCAAGCTACCCTCTGACCTTTACACCTATGCTAGATAGGGCACATACACCCACCACATACACACAATATCTAAATACCTAAGCCACAAGAAACCAAATAATCCACTTAGTAAGTGGGCTAATACAATTAGTTTCCAGTATATCCTAGCATCACTCAGCTGTCATTGGAGAAGTCTCTTCTTGCTGTAAGTGATAATCAACACAGAAAGCCACAGCTGGACAATGTGCCGAGAGTGAGAAACTTTGGAGCACTCAGCCCTAAGTGGGATGTCTTCATCAAACCCCTTCCCTGGAGGCTCAGGGATCTATGCAAAAGAGAAAGCAGAAAGACTGTAAGAGTCAATGGTGGGGAATAGTGCCAAGCAAATAGTGTCTTCCAGACACAACAGAGCTGATACATACATGAACGCACAGAGACTGTGCCAGCTCACAGAAGACTTGCACAGGTTCAATCCAGACAAAAATCTCAGGGCTGAGCAGGAGAAATGGATACCAAGTCAACCCCTAACTGAGAAGTTATTGGCAATTGATACCTGCAGGGAAGGGAAAATCAGTTTTCTCCAATGACGTGATACAGGGTACGTTAACTACTCTCCAGGACAGGACCTAGGCACAAGGGTAATTGACCAACGTACCCTGTGTGTGTGTGTGTGTGTGTGTGTGTGTGTGTGTGTGTGTTTAACCAAAACAAACTCTGTGGTGTGTGTTTGTTTTTTTAGTTTATTTAGACTTCCATTTTCTTTCTTTCTTTTTTTTTTTTTTTTTTTTTGAGAGAGAGAAAACATGAGATTGTGTAGACAGGGAGGTAAGGAGGATCTGGGAGGAGTTGGAGAGGGCACAGAATATGATCATTTTAATAAAATTAAATATGTTTTTAAAATATGAATTACAAATATCTAGCAAACATGAAAGATGTTCAATTTCACTAGTCATCAGATAAATGCAAATTAAAATACATTGAGATTTCATGTTACCCTAGTCAGGACGCCAATCATTAGGGAAATAATGTTGGTAAAAAATGTAAACAAAAGGATGCCCTTATACACAGCTATCAAATGTAAACTAGTCTAGTTACAATGGAATTAAGCATGGATGCTTCTTTAAATATCTAAAATTAGATCCATCTTAGGACCCAGTTGTACCACTCCTGGCTATTTACCCAGAGACTCCAAGCAATCATATCACAATATGAATTGCAGTACTATTCACAATAGCTAGGTTATGGAACCAACCAAGGTATCAAACAATAGAGGCATAGATAAAGAAAATGTGGTCTATATTCGGAAGAAAATATTTTGAGCCATAAGGAGCCATGTTATATCATTTACAGAAGAGTGGATAAAACTGTAGACAATTATGCTAAGTGAATTAGGCTAGTAGCCTCAGAAAGACAAAATATCTTGCTTTCTCTCATTTGTGATTCCTAGATTTTATATAGGTATATAAATGTGTGCATCTGTGTGTCTGTCTATTTATGACATGAAAGTAGAAGGAACTGTCTAAGTGGGCAAAAGGAACTAATGGAAGAGAGGGAGGAGAAGGAATCACAGGAAACAAAAAACAGGCTCAACCTGCAGCATATACTTGTATAAAATCCAAAAACAACAATTTTTCAAAAGACAAATAGAATGTAACTTAGAGACTTCATGATGGCTTAAAAGAGGAACCAGTACTTGTGAGCACTCCCACAAAGAGTATATAAAGAAGAGAGTATATAGCTGCATTTTCAGATTTGTGACTGTGGAAGAACACAGAAAATCACAAGAGAAAGAAAGATTAGAAAACTCTAAGACATAGCACAACAGATTAGTAAGAGAAATGTATGAGCATCTACATCCCTGACTCCATCCATGGAGGACAGAGAATCCATCTCAGGAGGTCAACATAGACTTTAAGGCAAAAACTAAGATCAGAGATTAACAAGGTCATTATCCAACAAGCTATGCATTGTTTAATCCAGGAAATAAAACGAGGGCATTGGAGACATCTCTATGGCTTAAAAAAGCTTTTGAGGACCTGAGCTCAGATGTCCAGAACCCATGCACTTGGGAAGTAGAAATAAAATCCCCCAAACACACTGGACAACCAAACTAACCATTTGGTGACTTCCAGGTTGAGTGAGAGGCCCTGTCTCAAAAAATAAGGTGATTATGAGAAAGAGCTGGAGAAATTGCCCAGTGGTTAGGAGCACTTGATGGTCTTGCAAGAGCCCTGGAGTTCAGTTACCCACATGACAGCTAATTTCTGTTCCGGTCAACCAAGCACCTTCTTCTGGCTTCCACAGGTACTGCATATATGTGGCACACTTAAATACATTCAGGCAAAACACTCATACACATAGAAACTAAAAACATATTTTAAAAATAAGGCAATGAGCAATAGAGGAAGACTATTGACCTCCAGGAGAATATGACAGGCAGGTGAACCCAAACATCCCCATGCACACCCTTATAAAAGTACTTTAGATGTAGAACATACTACCACTATTCTGCTAAACAGAATGCTATGAAGCCAACTTCTAATGGCTTATTGCTGTACTCATAGTTTAATGCCTCTTTAGGCCTTCTTGAGGGAAGCTTGCATTTGCAGTAGACAGTGATTAACATAGAGACCCAAGATACAGAGACTTCAGAATGCTCAGTCTTAAATGGTTCATCTATACCATGTCCCTTCTTCCCAAGGCTCAGAAAAAAAAATTGTGGGAAAAGGTAAGGAGAGACTGTTAAAGACCAGGTGAATAAAGAAAACATGGTTATTGGGAAAGTTCATTTCATTTAAGTGTTGTCCCTGATAAGTTTACCATGCTCTAATTGAAGACCTTAATCCAAGAATGTATAGGCAGTACAAATTAGACTTAACTTGTGGAGAAAATGGAACATAAATGTGGGTGGGTAGGAAATGGGGAGATGGAGCTGGAGTGATCAAAACATTCTCCAAAAATTCCCAAAGAACTAATAATGAAAAAGAGAATATGATTATAAGTGTATCCAAATCTCATATTGGAGTTGCCAGTTTTATATAATAGACATTACATATGAATATAGATACTAAATAGTGAGGAATATATATGGTTTTTTCACCAGTGGACAGATCATTAAGACAATAAATCAATAGAGACATAAGTACTACAGATCAAATTTACTTAAGACATATACAGAACATTCCATCCAACAGTTGCAGAACACATGTTCTATTTATCAACATGTGGACCGTGCTACAAAATAAATATCAATAGAATTTTAAAATTTGAATCAATTTATTTTTTGCCTCATAACAGAAAACTGTCAACAACAAAAGACTAAAAACCATACAAATATAGGGAGACTGAATACACTTTAAAAAGTAAAAGAGTAGTTGAGGGAGTCAGAAGGAAAACTAACCATGTACTAAAGCAAACGGAATGGATCTACAACATACCCAGATCTGCAGGGCCCAGCAGAACAGTGTTGATATGGAGGTCACCAGCCAGGAACATCTACCCATTAAAACTGAAACATTCCAAATGAACAGTGTAAGAAGGAAAGGCATTACAAAGAGCAGAACCAAAACAGAGACTAAAACCAGACACGATCAATGAAACAAAAATACTCATTCTTTTACCATTAAATAAAAGCATACAATGTGCTTACACTAACCAAGACAAAAGAAGAGAATACCCAAATAGAATCAGAGGATTAAAAAAAAACATTAGAACTGACACCACAGACATATTTTTTTTATTAGTTATAACAAAAGCGATAAGCCAACAAAGTGGGAAAGCTTGTGGAAATTGATTTACAGATACATAAGACTTAGCGAAATTGAACCAGGGATGTTGGAGAACTGAATAGTCCACTAACAAATAATGAGACTCAGACAGTAATTAAAAGTCTCCCTCCAAGGAAAACCCTCATGGTTGGATGGTTTCATTGATTGATCTCACCAAATCTCATCAAAATGATCAGTATACCAAAGTCAAGTTGCTTCACCTCAGGGATGCTAGGCTGGTTCAATATATGCAAGCAATGAACAGAACAAAGCATAAAGCCACACAATCATACCATAGCTGCAGAAAAAGCATCAGTTAAAGTTCCACATCCTTTATGATGAAGTCCTGGACAAATTAGGGCATATAAAGATCGTACCTCAATATAATAAATGTCATGTATAACAAACCCGTGAACACGGGGGGACATTAAAAACATTTTCTCTTAAAATTGGGGAAGAAATGATTGTTTGCATTTACTGACCCAAGTCTATGTATTACCAAGTTTTAGCCAGAAAATAAAATGACAAGATAAAGACACAAAAAGTGTCCAATGGGAAGGAAGCAAAACTATCCTGCTGGCAGATGATATGGTACCAACAGAGATGCCTAACAAGCCTATCAGGAGGAGACAGAGGCCGTCAATCAATTCAGTGACATGGCATGAAATAAGGACAGACAGACATGAATCAGCAACCACTCTAAAGATCGGTAGTGAATCTTCTGAGGAAGAAATTGTGAAAAGCATCTCATTGACAAAATCCATAAACACAGCAGCATCTAGCTATAAAGTTAACTAGGCAAGTGAAAGAGAACTATAATTTAAAAAAAATCACAAAGCTGGTGATAGACATAGGAGAAGAAGATAGAAGAGAAAACAAAAGGGAAGGTATCGGCTCAGGACACCCTCCACCCCCAGGTCAAGTGCTCAGACCAAGTTCTCAGTACAAAGGAGATTTATTTGCCCCAGAAGAACAGAGGACAGGGATAAGGGACAAAGACAGAAGAGGGGAGACAAGGAAAGGGGGTAACATTTGAAATGTAAATAAAGAAAATATCCAATAAAAAAGGAGGGCATAGCTTTAAACAGCTTTCAAAAGAGGAAATACAAATAGCTGATTTAAATATTTATTAATGTGCAACTGATTCTTGACAATGTTGTCAAAAACATACACTAGAAGAAGGACAGATTCTTTAATCATTGCTGCTGGGGAAATCAGACATCCTATGAAGATTGAACCTTGAACCCTGTCTCTCATCCTGCACAAAAATCAACTCAAAATTGTTCAAAGACCAAATGTAAGATACAAAACACTGAGACTACTAGGGGAAAAAAAAGTCAGAGAAAGCACTTTGGTAATCGAAGCAATGCTCTGCATAATACCAGAAAAGCACAGAACACAAACCCAAAAGAGACAAATGGGATTGCATCCTAGCCAAAAGCCTCTCATAGCAAATGGAACAATCAGCAGAGTGCAGAGACAGCTCACAGCAGAGAAAACACTTAGCATCTATTCATCTGATATAAAGTCAATATTGAAAACAGATGAAGAATTCAAAAATGTAGTTATAAAAACAAGAGATATAATTAAGAGTTGGCAAAAGACCTTTCTCAAGAGAAAAGTACAAATATCTAATAACTATATGAGTAAAGGCACACTAGCATAAGCCACTAGGTAAATGCAAATCCAACTCTCATGACATCGCTTCTCAGTCCAGTAAGACTTGCTTTTATCAAACCAAATTTTAAGATGCTGGTGAGGACCCAGAAAAAAAAAAAGAGAGAGAGAGAGAGAGAAACTTGTACTCCATTCTTTGGAATGTAAACTGGAACAGTCACTATGAGAACAGTGGAAAGGTACCTTAAAAAAATAAAAAGCTACCATATAACCCTGCTAGCCCAATGTTGGGACTATATCTCAAGGATACTAAATTAGCATACAAAACTATTTCTAGGGGCTCAAAGACCCCAGACAAACCATTGCAACATTTAGTGGTTTTGTTCACCAAGACTTGGTGGTGAGGCCTTACTGCTGAAGACAGAACCTGCTTTCACCATCAAGAAGGGGAGGTCAACCTGGTACTGACCTGGAAGCCTCCTTCCTGCTGGCTAGCTTTTATAGCACTGCAAGGAGCTAGGCGTGTGTACAGTCCTGACCAAACGTGAGCCTGTGAGCTACAATAAGGAACAGTATTCCAAGGTACGCCTATGGGGACGATAGAGGTGAGGAACAGTATGCCAAGGTATGCCTATGGGGACGATAGAGGTGAGGAACAGTATGCCAAGGTACGCCAATGGGGACGATAGAGGTGTGAACGTTCTGGGTGTGTCTAATCCCTTTCTGTATGGTTATGAGATTACTCTATAGAATGGAACTCATGCTTGGTACCGTGTTTAAGAACCCGTGATTCATCATGTCATAGACTCTGGAGAAAAGATATTGCCTTTACCACGTTAAATGGAGAGAGTAATAACCTGTCTTCTAAGAGTTTATGCCACTCTCAGCTTGCACTGGTTTTGCAATAAATATCACTTTATAAAAAAAATTTGCAGCTGTTTAAATTGCAGACAACAGGTGACTACTAACTGAGACATCTATAGCACATACATAGCCAGGACCATGGCACTCATGAATTCACAGTAGCTATTGTTGCTTGTGTGAAATCTGCATGAGATGAAGCCAGTTAACATCCAAGCATGTATGGTGGAGGGGCTCACAAGACCCTCCTTAGCTTAGGAGTTAGTAGAGTTGGCAGATCCTGGAAGGCGAATCCTTTTCTTTACTAGCATGGCTCTGGTAGATTGCCCTTAATCCAGTGGGTAGCCACTCACCTATCTGTGTGCATAATGGCAACACTAACTGGATACAATGGGCTATTTACCAAAAAAAAAAAAAAAAAAAAAAAAAAAAAAAAAAAAAAAGACATCATGAATTTGGGAAGGGGATGTGTTGAGAGACCTGGGAAGAATTAGAAGCAGGGAGTGGTGAATGAATAGGATTAAAAAATATTGCATATAAGTACAAAGTTCTTAAAGTGTGAATTATATAAAAATAACTTTTACATGCCCGTTTTTATTATGATACTGCTCACAATAGCTAAGATTAGCCTCAGTGCCTACTGACAGGTGGACAGATAAAAATATGCTCTACATACTCACAATAGAGCATTACTCAGATACAAGTTAGTATTGATTTCATTTACTTGCAGCAAAACCGATGGAAATAAACCTGGCCTTAAAATGATAAGGAACACATGTTTTTACTTTTATGGAGGCTAAAAAGTAGAACAGTGATAACTAGAGTTGTCCTGGATGGAGGAAGTACCCAGTATATATAATAGGTTTGTATGGGCTTATCATACCAAGTCTTACAAATATACATAATTAATGTTTGGATAGAAACCAATGTATTAGTGCACTATAAAAAGCATAATGTGAATTCCTCAAAAGGTAGAACTATTTGAATTAGATATGCTTGAAAATTTCTCCAAAATTGTTAAAAGTTACAAGCTTCAGTTCAGAAAAGACAACCACAAGGAGAAGAATGAGAAATAAGAACAGAGAAAGGCATAGCATTACCACCTTCTGAGCATCAGTAATTAGGGAAATACACATAGATTAGAGGATCCCTTAGCACCCGGCAGAAAAGATTCTGCTTGCAGCAAATGGTGGTTAACACGGAGACCCCCAAAATACTCAATGTACAAAAGACTGTGGCTTGTTTAGTCATAACTGGGACACTTAAACTCAACCCTCCCCCATAATTTGGGAATCTTCCTGGAAAGGGGACAAAAAGATTGTGAGAGACAGAAGTGATGGATAGCATCTAGGAACGGGGTCTTCCAGGTACAGCAGGACAGCTGCACAGATGAACTCACAGCAATTGTGACAGAATGCACAAGACCTGCTCAAGCTCCAGCCAGACAAAACCTACCACTGAGGAACTGTTGACTTTGATACCTACTTGGAGAGGGGGATTGAGTTTTCTTGAATAATGTGACCCATGGTTGAATGAGCACATGCCAGAGCAGGCACTGCTCCTAAGACTCACCAGGCAGCACAAACTGGACTCCATCAGGAAGAAGAGAAAAAAACAATCTCAGACTTGGATGGGAGCATGGAAAGGTGGTAATGGGGAGGAAAAGAACAGAGGCAAATATGTTCAAATACACTGTACAAAATTCTCAAAGACTCAAAACATTGAAAAACAAGGCTCAAAGGAATTCAGAGAAGAAAAGGGACATGCTATATGGGCAGAACCTCTTCCTCAAGTGCCCATATTCTAATCTTTGAAAATGGGTTATATGAGGGAAACTAATTAAAGGGAAAGATCATTGCAAATCAGTTAAGCTTGAGATGTGGAGGTGTCTGATTATCTGATTGGCTCTGTATGATCATGAGGATATGCTAGGGAGAGCCACAGCAGAAGCACAGGAGTGATGGCAGCGTGAGGATGCAGCCTCAGAATCCGATGGATCCCAAGAGCTGAAAGATGCAAGGAAGTGCACCCGCGCCAGCTGCAGAAAGAAATGTGGCCTGTTCGTATTTGATTTCTAACCTGTTGAGATCTATTTCAGATGTATATCCACCACAGAATGCTGTGCTGTTTTGGAAATAGTAACTACAGGAGTAGATATAAGGCTTTTCTATTATTTAAACATTTATAAAATACCAGGGTATAAATAAAAGTAATAATACATTCTATGATTTTTAACACTTACACAACAAAATATATGATAGCCCAAGGTCATAAGAGGAGAAATGGAGTACACTATTGTAAGTCTCTTATGGGTACTTTATCATTTAAAATAGACAAATAAATTAAGGATACATATTATAAATCCTGAACTGAGAAACCACTTACATGCCAAAATGCTTGTAACAAATAAGCCACAAAATTAAACAGAGTTTTAAATATACTCAATTAATCCAAAAGAAGTCAAAAAGGAATTTGAAATATATCACTCAATGATTACATTAAAGTAAATGTTCTTAATCCATCAATTAAAAGACAAAGATTGTCAGATTGAATAAAACAAGTATGCAACTTGATGCTTACTCACTTCAAATATATAAATATGTAAATGAACTGAAATTTAAAGAATGAAAATACATAATTATCAACTGTTTTAAAATGAAACAATAGATTATGGAATAAAAATTATCACTAGTGAAAGAACTTATTTCACAATAGTAAAGTGTCATTTCACTCAGTGGCATTAGTGACCATAGAATGTTATGTATCATAGAAACTGCAAATGAAACTGGGTAGAATTGTAGTAAACATATACACAGCTGTTGGTAGAAATTTCAATACTCCTATCACAATAACAATTACAAAATAGGCACACATATAAGCAAAATGATATAGTAAACTTTAATAACTGTTGTTTAACTTGACCTAGTTAAAAACCATTAAATTCTATATATTAGAGGATATATTATTGTCACATGATCTTTTAAAGAAGTATTTATAATGATCTGCCATATTGCGGGGTGTGAAAAAGTCTCAAGAAATTTAAAAATATTCAAATGTGACAGTAAATCTTAATGGTCAATGTTCTTCGGCTGTGAGATGCCCAGGACATCAGTAAAGCACACCTCTGGCTATGTGTAGGGAGGAATTTCCAGAGATGATCAGAACATGAATGTTTCTTTCTAATGAATGGTTTAACTCATTGGTGGACCTAGAGTTTTAACAGTTTATTTGGAGGGGCTGAAAATAAAGAAAGTGGGGGCTAGATGGAGAAGTATGTAGGGTGAGGTGTGCTAATGGGAGCTATGTCTTCCCTGCTCACATCTACTATCTCTGCTCTTTTTCCTCTCTGCCAAGTGTGAACATCTTCATGTTCTCCCTACCCCATGGGCTGAACAAAAGCTCTGAAACTATTTCCTCCCTTTACCCTATGGCTTCCTGCCACAGTGCCTAGAGGACTGAGAACATATCAAACCAAGAATGTTCTCACCTCTCTAGCATTAGCTTAAATATCATGAACTAGAAGATTGCTGAAAAATCATGCAAATTTAGAAGGTTTAATGCCAAACTTTTAAAGTATGGCATGTTCCAGAGCTAGCAAAAGGTAAACTGAAAAATATTCTAAACTCTGGGACAGTTTCTCAGCCTTTTGGCCAGAATCAAGTGTATCTAGAAATTAGATGAAAATGAAAACATTCATCACATATTAGTGTGCTGTATATCTCAGTTTTATAGGGTGACTGTCAGTACTGGAAAAGAAGAGAAGGAAACTAGTGACACTCGCCTCTTCCAGCAGGAACAGAGAGAAACAGCGGCACCCACGTGGACAAAGACATACTATATACCAGTGAAGGAATCAATAAAATAGAATACATGAAATAGAGAAGATTTGAAAAACACAAGATAGCTCTTTGATATCTGAACAGGAAAAGAAAGAGAGATGACAGTAAGCTTTTGGTATTAGGAATTAGGTAAAGTATCACTACAGATTCAAGAGATATTAAAAGGCTAATAAGAAAATATTATGAAGAAATTTATGCCAATAAGATTGACAACTTAGATGAAATATGTCATTAAAAATCCTTCCACAAAAGAAACTCCAGGTCCAGATGGCTTCCTCAGTTAATTAAACTAAATATTTTTGAAAAATTATCAGCAATTCTATACACATTCTTCCACAAAATTGAAAAGGAGGGATTACTTTCCAAATCATTCAATGAGGTTACAATTCAGATTATGCTAAAACAATACAAAATTATTAAAAATGAACTACCAATATTATCCCTCATAAACATAGGTGTAAACGTTTGAGACAAATTTTAGCAAACCAAATTCAGCCATATATAAAAATGATACTGTATCATGTCCAGATGGAATACTTTAGGAATGTAGGGTTTGACATACCAAAATCAATCATTGTAGGAATATAAAAGAAGATTGCAGATTCAGAATTATCAGAAATCTGTCTCCCCAAGACAACTGACAGAATCTGTGTAGTATAATTATTTGGGAATATTAGAGTTTATTGAAGGAATGCAAATTCCAGAGAAAGACTTTACATGATGTCTTATTTAGATTTCTATTGCTTTAATGAACTACCATAACTATAAACAACTTGGAAAGGGTTTATTTCATCTTACACTTTCAGGTGCAATCCATCACCGAGGAAAGCCAGGGCAGGACCTCAAGGTAGGAACCTGAAGGTAGGAATGAAAACAGATGCTACAAGGAATGCTTCTTACTGGCTCACTCTGTCTGTTTTTATAGCATCCAGGACCCCCTTCATGGTGGTGCTACCACTCACCTGTGAAATGGACTCACCAACATCAAGCATTAATCAAGAAAATGCCCACAAGTCAGTCTGGTGGAAACATTTCTCAATTAATATTCTTTCTTCCTAAATGGCTCTAGACTTTATCAATATGACAAAACTGTCCAGCACAGATGGAAAATTACAATGAATATCCATTTCATATTTTACAGAAAATGAGAAGATAAGAGCTCATTCAAAGGAGACAACCAGAAGACAGTGGGTTTATTTGAAAAAAATCATTTCAAACAACTATTTTTAAGGAATTCCAAAAAAGTAAAGGAATGTTCAGAAATCAGGAAATGATACATGGATGCATCAGAAACATCATTAAATCAACTCCAACATTGAATAATATCATCCATGAAACAAGATATTCACTAGAGGGCTTTCCCAGCCAGATGAAGGCAGGCAGGAGAAAGTATGAGCCCTCTAAAAATGGAAAGATGGAAACTGCTGGTCAGAGGGAGCTGGTGAGTGAGCAAACAAATGAGAGTGAGCAAGTGAGCAAGCAAGTGTGTGAGTAAGCTAGAGAATGAGTGAGAGAGTGAGCAAGCGACTGAGGGAGATTGCCAGTGAGCAAATGAGAGAGAGAGAGAGAGAGAGAGAGAGAGAGAGAGAGAGAGAGAGAGAGAGAGAGAGAGAAAAGAAGAAGAAGAAGAAGAAGAAGAAGAAGAGAAGAGAAGAGAAGAGAAGAGAAGAGAAGAGAAGAGAAGAGAAGAGAAGAGAAGAGAAGAGAAGAGAAGAGAAGAGAAGAGAAGAGAAGAGAAATTGTAGTCATCATTGTTGAAACCCCCTGGATTTTATTTAAGATAGAAAATTTAAAACCTAAGAAACATAATATATGCCAAATGGGGTGGATGTAAGCTACATTTTAATAAAACTGCTGAAAACCAAAGACAGAATGTTGAAGTTACTTTCAATATCTGTCTATCCTCAACAGAACTATCGGATACTTTTTCACCTGAAACTTTGAAAGTCAGACAATGAACTTATCAAGGTAACTTTTTAAAAAATATCAACCAAAACCATCTTACAAAATTATCTGTCAAGAATGAAGGAGAACATCCAGGTCAACTCCATTTCTTCACTGTGGTAAAAATAGCAACAGTAAACACTGATGTGCAAATATCTTGATGGGAAGATGTGGAGCTCTCCAGACAAGTGCCTTGGATTGAAGTACCAGGGTCATAGGGTAGTGCTACTTTTTTAAGAACCTCCAAATTGATTTCCATTATCACTGTATCAGCTTGTACTCCTCCCAGCAGTGCATAAGAGCTCCTCCTCCCCACATCCTCTCAACATGTGTTGTTATGTTTCTTGATGATAGACATTCTGACTAGATAAGAGTGAGGTTGTATCCTAGGATGGGTCTAGCTAGAAAAGGAATGTTTAAAAAAATAAATAGGTGGAGTCTGGGAAATATACCTTTGATCAAACAGTGGGTTTTCTTGAATAAATTAAAGTGGAAGTTGAAGAAAGAGGTGGAAGAGGAGGAGGAACAACAGCAACAACAATAACAAACACAAGAACAACAAGAAGAAAAGGAACAAGAATAAGAAACAGCAGCAGCAGTAGCAATCAGGCCAGGAAAGCAGGTAGACCACAACAGAAATTCCCCTTGGCATATAATAAAACACTAAACATAAGAATAAATATAGAATATTTTAAACTGCAAGGGGAAAAGAACAAGAAATACATAAAGACAGACCAATTAAAATTACACCTCACTTCTCAAGTGAGACTCTAAAAGCCAGTTAGTCTTGGATAGATGTGCTATAGACTCTAAGGGGCCACAGAAGCCAGCAAACAATACTAAACCCAGCAAAACTTTCCATCCCAATAGATAGAGAAAATAAGATGCTTCATAATAAGACCAAATTTAATCAATATCTACCTATAAACGCAGCCCTACAGAAGCTACTAGAAAGAAAACCCCAACCTTAAGAGGTTAACTACCCCCAATAAAACACATGAAATAAGTAAACCCAGACCAATAAATCAAAAGAGGAGAAGCACATGTGCATGCTCATGTACATACTTACTCACACACATGCACACACAACAAAAACAACATCTCTACCATCACCAACAACATAACTGGAATCAAAAATCATTGATCACTGATACCTCTCAATATCAGTGGTCCCAATTCTCCATTAGAAAGACATAGATCAACAGAACAGATGCAAAAACAGGATCCATTTTTTTTTGACTGCATCCAGAAAACACACCTTAATATCAATGATAGACATCACCTTAGGGTAAAAGAATGAAAAAATACTTTAAGCAAATGGACCTAAGTAAAAGCAAGCTTGTGTAGCCATTTTAATTTCTGACAAAGTAGATTTCACACTAAAATCAATCAGAAGAGATCACAAAATTAAGCAGAAAAAAAGGTTACTGCATGTTCAAAAATCTACAAAGAAGATATTGCAATTCTTAACATCTATGTGCCAAACACAAGGCCACCCAAGTTTGTAAAAAGAAACACTACTATAGTTAAATTACATATTGACTCTTAAGACTGATATGAGAAACTACAATGCCTGACTCTTGCCAATAGACAGTTCATCTAGGCTAAAACTAAAGAGAGAAATACTGGAGCTAACATTATAAAACAAATTATCCTAACATAATTACAAAACATTTCACTCAAACAAAAGGATCTACCTTTTTTCAACACCCTAAGGAACTTTCTCCAAAACTGACCACATCAGAGTATCTGGATATAAAATGAACTCAAAAAATCAGTAGCCTTCCTATACATTAACAAAAAGCTGACTGAGAAAGAAATCAGGAAAATAGCACCTTTCACAATAACCTCAAATAATTACAAAATATCTTGGGGGTAACTCTAAGCAAGTGAAAGACTTGCATGATACAATCTTTAAGACACTGAAGGAAGAAATTCAAGATGATATCAAAAAAATGAAAATATCTCCCATGCTCACGGATTAGGATTAATTATTATAATAAAAACAGCTATCCTACCAAATCAGTCTAAAGATTCAATGCAATCTCCATCAAAATTACAACACAATTCTTCACATATCTTGAAGGAACAATTTTCAACTTCATATGGAAATACACACACACACACACACACACACACACACACTAACCAAAACAATCCTGAATAATAAAAGAACCATGGAAGGTATCTCTATTACCAATTTCAAATTGTTCTACAGAGCAAGGCTTTTACATAAAAACAGATACATTAATAAATGGAATTAAATTGAAGATTCAGGCATAAGTACACACACCTGTAAACACCTGATATTTTTTATTTAAAAAAAGCCATAAATAGACACTGGAAAAATATAGCATCTTCAACAAATGGTGCTGGTCATGCTAGATGTCTGCATGTAAAAGAATCCAAACAGAGACATATGTATATCGCCCCTATACAAAAATTAACTCAAAATGGATCAAAGACCTCAACATAAAACTCAATACTCTGAACCTGATAGAAGACAAAGAGGCATATAGCCTTAAATGCATCGGCACAGGAAAAGACTGAACAGAACACCATTAACACTGAGATCAACAATTAACAAATGGTACCATATAAAACTGAAAGCTTCTGTAAGGCAAAGACACCATCATTCAGTCAAAGTGGCAGCCTACAGAATGAAAAAAGAATTTTTTTTACCAACTATACATCTGATAGAGGTCTAATATCCAATATATATAAAGAATTCAAGAAACAAAATATCAAGAAAACAAATAACATAATCAAAAATAGGGTACAGATTTAAACACATAATTCTCAAAAGAGGAAATTCAAATGGCTGAGAAATACTTAAAGAAATACTCAACATCAGGGAGTGAAAATCAAAACTACTTTGAGATTTTGTCTTACACTCATTAGAATGACTAAAATCAATAAAGCAAGTGACAGCTCATGCTAATTAGGATGTAGAGTAAATGGCACATTCATCTACTGCTGATGGGAATGGAAACTTGTACAGCCATTATGAAAATCATATGGTAGTTCCTCAGGAAGCTGGAAATAGATCTACTTCTAGATCCAGATATATCACTTATGTATATATTCAAAGGACACTTCATCCCATCAAAGAAGTACTTGCTCAGCCATGTTCATTGCAGCTCTATTCACAATAGCCAGAGTTTGAAACAACATAGATGTCACTCAACAGATGAATGGATAGAGAGAATATGATATCTTCACAATGGAGAATTATTCATCTGTCAAAAACAATGAAATCATGAAAGTAGCAGCTAAATGTATGGAACTAGGGGGAAAATCATCCTGAGTTAGGTACCCAAGACCCAGAAAGACAAATATAGTATACATTCACTTATATGTGTGCATTAGTTGTTAAGTCAGTGTTAATCAAGCTGCAATCCGTAAAACCACAAAAAGTAGATATAGAGTAAGGAATTAGGGGAAGCAGAGTAAGCAACTGGGTGGGGGGATCTCTCATGAGGAAAACAAATAGAATAGTTATGGATAGATGTAGGGTGCTAGAATAGGAGGATCAAGTGGTGAGGAGGAGAATATACAAGGAAAGACATCTAAAATTAAGGGCCATTTGAGGGGTGGTATGGGAGAGACACAGTCCTGTGATGGTTTGTATATTCTTGGCCCAGGGTCCCAACTAAACATCTATTGTGACCAAATGATGTTTCCAGTATGGGATTGGGTTACATCTAATTGAGTTGTCGACCAAACGGATCCCATGGGAATCCCCAAATAACTTAGGCTGTTGCTAAGACAATAGGTTGCTCTCCACCACCTGAGAGCAAAGCCCTATTGTTGAAAACAACACCTACACAACTCATTGAACATGGAGAAGTTGAATTGGTGCCTAGATAGAGCCTTTACCCCTATTCTCTAGGGTATTTGGTTCAGGATGGTAGTGGTGGTTTGAATAAGATTATCTCATGGGATATGGCACTATTAGGAGGTGTGACCTTGTTGAAATATGTGTGGCTTTGTTGGAAGAAGTATGTCACAGTTAGGAAGGTTTTGAGGGTTCCTGGTGCTCAAGCTCTTCCTGGTACAGAAAAGTCTCCTTTTGGCTGCCTTTGGATCAAGACACAGAACTCTTGGATCCTCCAGCACCATGTCTGCCTATAGGCTTCCATTCTTCCTGACTTGACAATAATGGACTGAAACTCTGAAACTAAGCCACCCCCAATTAAATGTTGTCCTTTCTATGAGTTGCTTTAGTCATGGTGTCACTTCATAGTAGTGGAAACTCTAAGTCAATGAGTACTCTACATACTACTAAAAAACAAACAAACAAACAAAAACAATAAACACTAAGCTAGCCATATACCCTTTGTTCTACAATACTCAGCCTGCCAGATATGCTAGGGTAATGATGACACTAAGCTTGTGGGAATAAGCAATCAATTTCTTATTTGCCATAAGGCCCATTTTCCAAGATGGAACCCATAACCAACTGATTGGGTGACCAACAACCTGAGACTGGATAGCCCAGGAACCTAGGATAAATCCAAATACTACTGTTCTTTTTTTTTTTAAAGGGGGATAAAGTAGCAATAAGATGACTCCTAGTGACATTCTGCTGTATTCATAGATCATTGTCTTCCTTAGCTGTCATGAGAGAAGGTCTCTCCTGCAACAGATGGGAAAATATATAGATCTACAGCAAGAGAATGAGAGACCTTGGAATGCTCAGCCCTAAACCAGATGTTTCCATCAAATCCCTCCCATTAGAGCTCAGGGAACCCTGAGGAAAAGGAAACAGTAATTCTGTAAGAGCCAGAGGGCATGGAGCACACCAAGAAATTAAGGTCCTCTAAATCAACATGATCAAAGTGCATATGGACTCTGAGAGACAGAGGCATCAGGCACAGTGCCTGCACTGGTCTGCACCAGAGCCTCTATTTTGTGCATTACAGCTTCCAGTTTAGTGTTTTTATGAGGGTGCAAATGAGTGGGTCTGTTTCTGGTGTCTTCGCTTGGCCTCTTTTTCTTTTGTTTTGTCCAACTTCAATGTGATAGTTTCTGTTTTATCTTACTGTATTTTATTATCATCTTTTAGAAGCCTGTTTGTTTTCTCATTAGAAACAGAAAGGTCTGATAGAACTCTGCACTAAACCCATCTGGTCCTGGGCTTTTTTGGTTGGGAAACTATTAATGACTGCTTCTATTTCTTTGGGGGATATAGGGCTGTTTAGATCATTAACCTGATCTTGATTCAACTTTGGTACCTGGTATCTGTCTAGAAACTTCTCCATTTCATCCAGGTTCTCCAGTTTTGTTGAGTATAGCCTTTTGTAGAAGGATCTGATGGTGTCTTGGATGTCTTCAGGATCTGTTGTTATGTCTCCTTTTTCATTTCTGATTTTGTTAATTAGAATGCTTTCCCTGTGCCCTCTAGTGAGTCTGGCTAAGGGTTTATCTGTCTTGTTGATTTTCTCAAAGAACCAGCTCCTTGATTGGTTGATTCGTTGAATAGTTCTTGTTTCCACTTGGTTGATTTCGCCCCTGAGTTTGATTATTTCCTGCAGTCTACTCCTCTTGGGTGAATTTGCTTCCTTTTGTTCTAGCGCTTTTAGGTGTGTTGTCAAGCTGCTAATGTGTACTCTCTCTAGTTTCTTTTTGGAGGCACTCAGAGCTATGAGTTTTCCTCTTAGAAATGCTTTCATTGCGTCCCATAAGTTTGGGTATGTTGTGGCTTCATTTTCATTGAACTCTAAAAAGTCCTTAATTTCTTTCTTTATTCCTTCCTTGACCAAGGTATCATTGAGAAGAGTGTTGTTCAGTTTCCACGTGAAGGTTGGCTTTCTATTATTTATTTTGTTACTGAAGATCAGCCTTAGTCCATGGTGATCTGATAGGATGCATGGGACAATTTCAATATTTTTGTATCTGTTGAGGCCTGTTTTGTGACCAATTATGTGGTCGATTTTGGAGAAGGTACCATGAGGTGCTGAGAAGAAGGTATATCCTTTTGTTTTAGGATAGAATGTTCTGTAGATATCTGCCAGATCCATTTGATTCATAACTTCTGTTAGTTTCACTGTGTCCCTGTTTAGTTTCTGTTTCCATGATCTGTCCATTGGTGAAAGTGATGTGTTGAAGTCTCCCACTATTATTGTGTGAGGTGCAATGTGTGCTTTGAGCTTTACTAAAGTTTCTTTAATGAATGTGGCTGCCTTTGTATTTGGAGCATAGATATTCAGAATTGATAGTTCCTCTTGGAGGATTTTACCTTTGATGAGTATGAAGTGCCCCTCCCTGTCTTTTTTGATGACTTTGGGTTGGAAGTCAATCTTATCAGATATTAGAATGGCTACTCCAGCTTGTTTCTTCATACCATTTGCTTGGAAAATTGTTTTCCAGCCTTTCATTCTGAGGTAGTGTCTATCTATTTCTCTGAGATGAGTTTCCTGTAAGCAGCAAACTGTTGGGTCTTGTTTGTGTATCCAGTTTGTTAGTCTATGTCTTTTTATTGGGGAGTTGAGTCCATTGATATTAAGAGATATTAAGGAAAAGTAATTGTTGCTTCCTGTTATTTTTGTTGTTAAAGTTGGCATTCTGTTCTTGTGGCTGTCTTCTTTTAGGTTTGTTGAGGGATTACCTTCTTATTGTTTCTAGGGCGTGGTTCCCTTCCTGGACCAGATGGGTTTAGTGCAGAGTTCTATCAGACCTTCAAAGAAGATCTAATCCCAGTTCTTCACAAACTATTCCACAAAATAGAAACAGAAGGTACTCTACCCAACTCATTCTATGAAGCCACAATTACTCTGATACCTAAACCACAAAAAGACACAACAAAGATAGAAAACTTCAGACCAATATCCCTTATGAATATTGATGCAAAAATCCTCAATAAAGTTCTTCCTAACCGAATCCAAGAACACATCAAAACAATCATCCATCCTGACCAAGTAGGTTTCATCCCAGGGATGCAGGGATGGTTCAATATACGGAAATCCATCAACGTAATCCAATATATAAACAAACTCAAAGACAAAAACCACATGGTCATCTCGTTAGATGCAGAAAAAGCATTTGACAAGATCCAACACCCATTCATGATAAAAGTCTTGGAAAGATCAGGAATTCAAGGCCCATACCTAAACATGATAAAAGCAATCTACAGCAAACCAGTAGCCAACATCAAAGTAAATGGTCAGAAGCTTGAAGCAATCCCTCTAAAATCAGGGACTAGACAAGGCTGTCCACTTTCTCCATACCTATTCAACATTGTACTTGAAGTCCTAGCCAGAGCAATTCGACAACAAAAGGAGATCAAAGGGATACAAATTGGAAAAGATAAAGTCAAAATATCACTTTTTGCAGATGATATGATAGTATATTTAAGTGACCCTAAAAATTCCACCAGAGAACTCCTAAACCTGATAAACAGCTTTGGTGAAGTAGCTGGATATAAAATTAACTCAAACAAATCAATGGCCTTTCTCTACACAAAGAATAAACAGGCTGAGAAAGAAATTAGGGAAACAACACCCTTCTCAATAGTCACAAATAATATAAAATATCTTGGTGTGACTCTAACTAAGGAAGTGAAAGATCTGTATAATAAAAACTTCAAGTCTCTGAAGAAAGAAATTATAGAAGATCTCAGAAGATGGAAAGATCTCCCATGCTCATGGATTGGCAGGATCAACATTGTAAAAATGGCTATCTTGCCAAAAGCAATCTACAGATTCAATGCAATCCCCATCAAAATTCCAACTCAATTCTTCAACGAATTAGAAAGTGCAATTTGCAAATTCATCTGGAATAACAAAAAACCTAGGATAGCAAAAACTCTTCTCAAGGATAAAAGAACCGCTGGTGGAATAACCATGCTGGATCTAAAGCTTTACTACAGAGCAATTGTGATAAAAACTGCTTGGTACTGGTATAGTGACAGACAAGTAGACCAATGGAATAGAATTGAAGACCCAGAAATGAACCCACACACCTACGGTCACTTGATCTTAGACAAGGGAGCTAAAAACATCCAGTGGAAGAAAGACAGCATTTTCAACAAATGGTGCTGGCACAACTTGTTGTTAACATGTAGAAGAATGCGAATCGATCCATTCCTATCTCCTTGTACTAAGGTCAAGTCTAAGTGGATCAAGGAACTTCACATAAAACCAGAGACACTGAAACTTATAGAGGAGAAAGTGGGGAAAAGCCTTGAAGATATGGGCACAGGGGGGAAATTCTTGAATAGAACAGCAATGGTTTGTGCTGTAAGATCGAGAATTGACAAGTGGGACCTCATGAAACTGCAAAGCTTCTGCAAGGCAAAAGACACCATTAATAAGACAAAAAAAAACACCAACAGATTGGGAAAGGATCTTCACCTATCCTAAATCAGATAAGGGACTAATATCCAATATATATAAAGAACTCAAGAAGGTGGACTCCAGAAAGTCAAATAACCCCATTAAAAAATGGGGCTCAGAACTGAACAAAGAATTCTCACCTGAGGAATACCGAATGGCAGAGAAGCACCTGAAAAAATGTTCAACATCCTTAATCATCAGGGAAATGCAAATCAAAACAACCCTGAGATTCCACCTCACACCAGTCAGAATGGCTAAGATCAAAAATTCAGGTGACAGCAGATGCTGGCGAGGATGTGGAGAAAGAGGAACACTCCTCCATTGTTGGTGGGATTGCAAGCTTGTACAACCACTCTGGAAATCAGTCTGGCAGTTCCTCAGAAAATTGGACATAGTACTACCGGAGGATCCAGCAATACCTCTCCTGGGCATATATCCAGAAGATGTCCCAATCGGTAAAAAGGACACATGCTCCACTATGTTCATAGCAGCCTTATTTATAATAGCCAGAAGCTGGAAAGAATCCAGATGCCCCTCAACAGAGGAATGGATACAGAAATTATGGTACATTTACACAATGGAGTACTACTCAGCTATTAAAAAGAATGAATTTATGAAATTCCTAGCCAAATGGATGGACCTGGAGGGCATCATCTTGAGTGAGGTAACACAATCACAAAGGAACTCACACAATATGTATTCACTGATAAGTGGATATTAGCCCAAAACTTAGGATACCCAAGATATAAGATACAATTTGCTAAACGCATGAAACTCAAGAAGAATGAAGACCAAAGTGTGGACACTGTGCCCCTTGTTAGAATTGGGAACAAAACACCCATGGAAGGAGTTACAGAGACAAAGTTTGGAGCTGTGATGAAAGGATGGACCATCTAGAGACTGCCGTATCCAGGGATCCATCCCATAATCAGCTTCTAAACGCTGACACCATTGCATACACTAGCAAGATTTTGCTGAAAGGACCCTGATATAGCTGTCTCTTGTGAGACTAGGCCGGGGCCTAGCAAACACAGAAGTGGATGCTCACAGTCAGCTATTGGATGGATCACAGGGCTCCCAATGGAGGAGCTAGAGAAAGTACCCAAGGAGTTAAAGGGATCTGCAACCCTATAGGGGGAACAACATGATGAACTAACCAGTACCCTGGAGCTCTTGTCTCTAGCTGCATATGTATCGAAAGATGGCCTAGTTGGCCATCACTGGAAAGAGAGGCCCATTGGACTTGCAAACTTTATATGCCCCAATACAGGGGAATGCCAGGGCCTAAAGAATGGGAATGGGTGGGTAGGGAAGTGGGGGGGGGGTGTATGGGAGACTTTTGGGATAGCATTGGAAATGTAATTGAGGAAAATATGTAATAAAAAATATTAAAAAATTAAAAAAAAGAAACAGAAAGGAGTGGATGTGGATGGGAGGAACTCTAAGGAGGAAGGGGAAACCATAATCAGGATATAATATGTGAGAAAAAAACCATTTTAATAAGAAAACAACAATGAAATAAATGTGGCAATAGAGCCTACCAAAACCCGTTAGATGCAGCAAATATAAGGGGTTTGCAACCCCATAGGAAGAACAACAATATCAACCAACTAGACCTCCCAGAGCTCCGAGTGACTAAACCACCAACCAAAGAGTACACATGGAGGAACCCATAGCTCCAGCTGCATATGTAGCAGAGGATGACCTTGTCAAGCATCAATGGGAGGAGAAGCCCTTGGTCCTGTGAAGGGCCAATGCCCCAGTGTAGGAGAATCCAAGAGCAGGGGGATAGGAGTGGGTGGGTGGATGGGAGTGGGTAGGTAAGTAGGGGAATACACTCATAGAGGCAGGGGGAGGAGGGATGGCATAAGAAGTTTTGGGGGATGTGGAGGACCAGGAAAGGGGGATAACATTTGAAATGTAAATAAAGAAAATAACCAATTAAAATAGATTTTAAATAAATAATATCATGATTTATTTCAAATGTTTAGAAAAACTAGACCAAACTAAATGTAAATTTTGAATGACAGACATAATAAAGATCAAAGCACAAATGAAAGGAACTAGAAATAGTCCAAAGCCAAGGAAACTGAGTTGTCTTCAAAAGTAAAATAAACAAAATTGAAAACACCTTTAGCTACTACAGTACCTCTCAACCTGTGGGTAGCAATCCCTTTAAGGGTAGCACAACCCTTTCACAGGGGTAACCTAAAACCATGGGAAACACAGATATTTATATTCTTATTCATAACAGTATTAAAATTACAGCTATGAAGTAGTAACAAAATAACTTAATGGTTGGCAGTTGCCACACATAAGGAACTGTATGAATGGCTCACAGCATTGGGAAGGTTGAGAACCACTGATCTAGACTAACCAAACAAAGCAAAATGAAACATTCTTCTTCCCCAGTAAAATTAGACACTAAGAGAAAGTTTATACCAAGAGGCACACCAGAGATTTAAAAAACAAAGAACAATAACAACAACAACAACAATCTATAAGATAATAAATTTTAAAACTTGGAAGAAAGGACAAATCTCTGGATCCCTGGATTGAATTATGGAACTATGGACAAACTGAAGAAACCAGTGACAAACACTAAGACAGACTCGGTATCATGGTTGGGGTTGCTATTACTGTGATGAAACAACATCAGCAAGCACAGCTTGTGGGGGTGGGGTATTTTACTTACACTTTCAGGTAATAATCCATCATTGAAGGAAGTCTGGGCAGGCCCCCAGAGGCTGATACAGAGGTCAAGGAGAAGTGTTGATTACTAGCTTACTCTCTGTGGCTTACTCTGTTGGCTTTCTTATAGCACCCAAGACCATTAGCCCAAGAGTGGTACCCATGATAGGCTGAGCCCTCCCCCATCAATCACTAATTATGAACGTCCTACACGTTTGCCTAGAGCCCAATCTTATGGAGGTATTTTCTCATTAAAGGCTTCTTCCTCTCTGATGACTCTAGTTCTAGCTCCTGTCAAATTGACATTAAACTCTGCAGTGCAAGTACAACCAGCAATAAATTCTCCCTACTAAGAGAACCAGACAGGAAGATTGCTACAAGGTTTAGCCCAATCTGAACTGCAGAGTAAGATCCTAAAGAGAGAGAGAGAGAGAGAGAGAGAGAGAGAGAGAGAGAGAGAGAGAGAGAGAGAAGGAAGAAGAAGAAGAAGAAGAAGAAGAAGAAGAAGAAGAAGAAGAAGAAGAAGAAGAAGAAGAAGAAAAAGAAACTAAAAATGTCTCTAAACAAAGAAAATTCCAAGTTCCTTTTATTCTTTATTTTTTTGAGAATTTTATACATGTATACAGTGTGTTTTGATCTCATCCATCCCTCTCCCTTCTCACTCCTCCTCCTCCTCCTCTTTACTCTCCTCGACCTTATGTCCTATTTATTTTATCATTACTGTATCAATCAGTCAATCTATCTGCCTACCTACCTACCTATCATAACATTACCCACTGAATCTGGTACTCCACATGTGCCATTGGGTATGTGCCCATCCCCTGGATCATGGACAACCGACCAGGGGCCACACTGTTGAAGAAAAATGACTCTCCCTTCCCTAGTAGTCATCAAGTGTCATTAGCTCCCCAGCTATGATGGACAATAATTACCTAAGAAGTGAAAGACCCCATAATAAAAATTACAAATACTGATGCAAGAAATTGAAAATGACAGAAAAATGAAAGACTTCACAAAGTCAAGGGTAGAATAATTAATACTGTAAAAATGCACATATTACACAAATCCCTCTACAGGGTTCATGTAGTTCCTGTCAAAATATCAGCAATGCATACTTCAAGGGATTAGAAGGAAGAACCCTAAGTTCATATTGAATGAACCATGGGACACCCCTAAAAGTCCAAAGCAAGTATACACAAACTTCTGCGATCAAGTGATTTGTGACAAAGTCTCCAAACACTTGAACTGGAGAAGAACTGCCTCTTCAACAACTGGTACTGGGAAAGTGGGATATCCATATACAGAAAAGTGAAATGTGACCCCTTTCTTAGCCTACACACACACACACACACACACACTGATTCAATGTGGATCAAAGTCCTATGTGTAAGATCTTGAACTCTAAAACTATGAGAACAACAGAGGGTACTTTAAGCCATTGGTCAGGCACTGATCTTCTGGTCAAGATCCTGACAGTGGAGAAAACAAACAAAAATCGACAAAGTTGTAACTAAGTAAAAGATTCTAACTAAAAAGTAAATGTGTGTGTGTGTGTGTGTGAGAGAGAGAGAGAGAGAGAGAGAGAGAGAGAGAGAGAGAGAGAGAGAGAGAAGATACACACAGAATGGGAGAGTGTATTTCCTAGCTGCTCATCTGATAGAGGACTATTATACAAAATATGTAAGGAACTATTTGAACTTAAATAATCCTACTCAAAGTGGGTAAATAGTCTGAACAGAACCATTTCCCCAAAATCCATAAAAGGCTAACAACTGTATGGAAAATGCTCAATATTCTTAGTCATCAAGCAAATGCAAATCACTACATTAATATACTATTTGTTGTTGTTTGCAGGTGAAATGTGCCTCGTAAATGATTTCTTTATTGTATGTGAACACTTGGCCTGCAGAGGGTGGAGTTATTTTGGAATTCTGTGAGTCTTTAGGAGGTAGAAACTTGCTGGAAAATCACTAGAGGCAAACCTGGCTTCACCTTCTGTACGCATTCTACTTGACTATAGATGTAATGTGGCCAGGTGCCTCATCAGCCTGCTGCCATGCCTTTGCCTGTAAAAGTAACTTTTATTCCACTGGATAGTTTTAGCTCCTTTGTCAAAGATCAAATGACCATAGGTGTGTTGGTTCATTTCTGGGTCTTCAATTCTATTCCATTGATCTACTTGTCTGTCACTGTATCAATACAATGCAGTTTTTATCACACACACACACACACACAAAAAGACAGCATTTTCAACAAATGGTGCTGGCTCAACTGGCAGTTATCATGTAGAAGAATGCAAATCGAGCCATTCTTATTTCCTTGTACAAAGCGCAAGTCCAAGTGGATCACAGACCTCCACATAAAACCAGATACACTGAAACTAACAGAAAAGAAAGTGGAAAAGAGCCTCAAACACATGGGCACAGGGGAAATTTTCCTGAAAAAAACACCAATGACTTTGCTGTAAGATCAAGAATTGACAAATGGGACCTCATAAAATTGCAAAGCTTCTGTAAGGCAAAGGACACTGTCAATATAACAAAATGGCAAGTAACAAATTGGGAAAAGCTCTTCCGGTCAGAAAAGCACCGGGGCAGCTGGGGCGCAGGGTCGACTGACACTCGCCAGCTACCCACAACACCCGCCACAGGATCTTAAGACTTCTGGTGAGTGGAGCACAGCTTCTGCTCCAATCCAATTGCGCGGGACCTGAGACTGCATTAGTTAGGGAAGCAGAAACCGGCCTCAGTAGGGCCACAGGCCTCATCCGGCAGGATCAGCACCGGGGTAGCGGGAGCGCAGGGTTGCCTGACACCCGCCAGCTACCCACGACCCCCGCCACAGGATTTTGGGACTGCTGGTGAGTGGAACACAGCTTCTGCTCCAGTCCAATCACGCGGGACCTGAGACTGCTCTGGTTGGGGAGTGAGAAATCCGGCCTACATAGGGCCACAACCCTCTTCCGGTCAGAAAAGCACCGGGGCAGCTGGGGCGCAGGGTCGGCTGACACTCGCCAGCTACCCACAACACCCGCAACAGGATCTTAAGACTTCTGGTGAGTGGAGCACAGCTTCTGCTCCAATCCAATTGCGCGGGACCTGAGACTGCATTAGTTAGGGAAGCAGAAACCTGCCTGAGTAGGGCCACAGGCCTCATCCGGCAGGATCAGCGCCGGGGTAGCGGGAGAGCAGGGTTGCCTGACACCCGCCAGCTACCCACGACCCCCGCCGCAGGATTTTGGGACTGCTGGTGAGTGGAACACAGCTTCTGCTCCAATCTTTAAACAGTGACAATGATAACAACTAACCCCAGAGATTACCAGATGGCGAAAGGTAAACGTAATAATCTTACTAACAGAAACCAAGACCACTCACCATCATCAGAACCCAGCACCCCCACTTCGCCCAGTCCAGGGCACCCCAACACACCGGAAAAGCTAGACACGGATTTAAAAGCATATCTCCTGATGATGATAGAGGACTTCAAGAAGGACTTTAATAACACACTTAAAGAAATGCAGGAGAACACTGCTAAACAGGCAGAAGACAATAAAGAGGAAGCACAAAAATCCCTTAAAGAATTGCAGGAGAACAATGCTAAAGAGTTACAAATCCTTAAAGAAAAACAGGATAACATAATCAAACAGGTAGAAGTCCTTACAGAAAAACAGGAAAACACATCCAAACAGATGATGGAAATGAACAAAACCATACTAGACCTAAAAAGGGAAGTAGACACAATAAAGAAAACCCAAAATGAGGCAACACTGGAGATAGAAACCCTAGGAAAGAAATCTGGAACCATAGATACCAGCATCAGCAACAGAATACAAGAGATGGAAGAGAGAATCTCAGGTGCAGAAGATTCCATAGAGAACATCGGCACAACAATCAAGGAAAATGTAAAATGCAAAAAGATCCTAACTCAAAACATCCAAGAAATACAGGACACAATGAGAAGACCAAACCTACGGATAATAGGAGTGGATGAGAATGAAGATTTTCAACTCAAAGGACCAGCAAACATCTTCAACAAAATTATAGAAGAAAACTTCCCAAATCTAAAGAAAGAGATGCCCATGAACATACAAGAAGCCTACAGAACTCCAAATAGACTGGACCAGAAAAGAAATACCTCCCGACACATTATAATCAGAACAACAAATGCTCTAAATAAAGATAGAATACTAAAAGCAGTAAGAGAAAAAGGCCAAGTAACATATAAAGGCAAGCCTATCAGAATTACACCAGATTTTTCACCAGAGACTATGAAAGCCAGAAGATCGTGGACGGATGTTATACAGACACTAAAAGAACACAAATTCCAGCCCAGGCTACTATACCCAGCCAAACTCTCAATTAACATAGATGGAGAAACCAAAGTATTCCACGACAAAACCAAATTCACACATTATCTCTCCACGAATCCAGCCCTTCAAAGGATAATAACAGAAAAAAAACAATACAAGGACAGGAACCACGCCCTAGAAACAACAAGAAGGTAATCCCTCAACAAACCTAAAAGAAGACAGCCACAAGAACAAAATGCCAACTTTAACAACAATAATAACAGGAAACAACAATTACTTTTTCTTAATATCTCTTAATATCAATGGACTCAACTCCCCGATAAAAAGACATAGACTAACAAACTGGCTACACAAACAAGACCCAACATTTTGCTGCTTACAGGAAACTCATCTCAGAGAAAAGGATAGACACTACCTCAGAATGAAAGGCTGGAAAACAATTTTCCAAGCAAATGGCATGAAGAAACAAGCTGGAGTAGCCATTCTAATATCTGATAAGATTGACTTCCAACCCAAAGTCATTAAAAAAGACAGGGAGGGACACTTCATACTCATCAAAGGTAAAATCCTCCAAGAGGAACTATCAATCCTGAATATCTATGCTCCAAATACAAAGGCAGCCACATTCATTAAAGAAACTTTAGTAAAGCTCAAAGCACACATTGCACCTCATACAATAATAGTGGGAGACTTCAACACACCACTTTCACCAATGGACAGATCATGGAAACAGAAACTAAACAGGGACACAGTGAAACTAAGAGAAATTATGAATCAAATGGATCTGGCAGATATCTACAGAACATTCTATCCTAAAACAAAAGGATATACCTTCTTCTCAGCACCTCATGGTACCTTCTCCAAAATTGACCACATAATTGGTCACAAAGCAGGCCTCAACAGATACAAAAATATTGAAATTGTCCCATGCATCCTATCAGATCACCATGGACTAAGGCTGATCTTCAATAACAAAATAAATAACAGAAAGCCAACCTTCACATGGAAACTGAACAACACTCTTCTCAATGATACCTTGGTCAAGGAAGGAATAAAGAAAGAAATTAAGGACTTTTTAGAGTTCAATGAAAATGAAGCCACAACATACCCAAACTTATGGGACGCAATGAAAGCATTTCTAAGAGGAAAACTCATAGCTCTGAGTGCCTCCAAAAGGAAACTAGAGAGAGCACACATTAGCAGCTTGACAACACACCTAAAAGCACTAGAACAAAAGGAAGCAAATTCACCCAAGAGGAGTAGACCGCAGGAAATAATCAAACTCAGGGGTGAAATCAACCAAGTGGAAACAAGAAAAACTATTCAAAGAATCAACCAATCAAGGAGCTGGTTCTTTGAGAAAATCAACAAGATAGATAAACCCTTAGCAAGACTCACTAGAGGGCACAGGGAAAGCATCCTAATTAACAAAATCAGAAATGAAAAAGGAGACATAACAACAGATCCTGAAGACATCCAAAACACCATCAGATCCTTCTACCAAAGGCTATACTCAACAAAACTGGAGAACCTGGATGAAATGGAGAAGTTCCTAGACAGATATCAGGTACCAAAGTTGAATCAAGATCAGGTTAATGATCTAAACAGCCCTATATCCCCCAAAGAAATAGAAGCAGTCATTAATAGTCTCCCAACTAAAAAAAGCCCAGGACCAGATGGGTTTAGTGCAGAGTTCTATCAGATCTTCAAAGAAGATCTAATCCCAGTTCTTCACAAACTATTCCACAAAATAGAATCAGAAGGTACTCTACCCACTCATTCTATGAAGCCACAATTACTCTGATACCTAAACCACAAAAAGACCCAACAAAGATAGAAAACTTCAGACCAATATCCCTTATGAATATTGATGCAAAAATCCTCAATAAAGTTCTTGCTAACCGAATCCAAGAACACATCAAAACAATCATCCATCCTGACCAAGTAGGTTTCATCCCAGGGATGCAGGGATGGTTCAATATACGGAAATCCATCAACGTAATCCAGTATATAAACAAACTCAAAGACAAAAACCACATGGTCATCTCGTTAGATGCAGAAAAAGCATTTGACAAGATCCAACACCCATTCATGATAAAAGTCTTGGAAAGATCAGGAATTCAAGGCCCATACCTAAACATGATAAAAGCAATCTACAGCAAACCAGTAGCCAACATCAAAGTAAATGGTCAGAAGCTTGAAGCAATCCCTCTAAAATCAGGGACTAGACAAGGCTGTCCACTTTCTCCATACCTATTCAACATTGTACTTGAAGTCCTAGCCAGAGCAATTCGACAACAAAAGGAGATCAAAGGGATACAAATTGGAAAAGATGAAGTCAAAATATCACTTTTTGCAGATGATATGATAGTATATATAAGTGACCCTAAAAATTCCACCAGAGAACTCCTAAGCCTGATAAACAGCTTTGGTGAAGTAGCTGGATATAAAATTAACTCAAACAAATCAATGGCCTTTCTCTACACAAAGAATAAACAGGCTGAGAAAGAAATTAGGGAAACAACACCCTTCTCAATAGTCACAAATAATATAAAATATCTTGGCGTGACTCTAACTAAGGAAGTGAAAGATCTGTATAATAAAAACTTCAAGTCTCTGAAGAAAGAAATTATAGAAGATCTCAGAAGATGGAAAGATCTCCCATGCTCATGGATTGGCAGGATCAACATTGTAAAAATGGCTATCTTGCCAAAAGCAATCTACAGATTCAATGCAATGCCCATCAAAATTCCAAATCAATTCTTCAACGAATTAGAAAGTGCAATCTGCAAATTCATCTGGAATAACAAAAAACCTAGGATAGCAAAAACTCTTCTCAAGGATAAAAGAACCTCTGGTGGAATCACCATGCCGGACCTAAAGCTCTACTACAGAGCAATTGTGATAAAAACTGCATGGTACTGGTATAGTGACAGACAAATAGACCAATGGAATAGAATTGAAGACCCAGAAATGAACCCACACACCTATGGTCACTTGATCTTCGACAAGGGAGCTAAAAACATCCAGTGGAAGAAAGACAGCATTTTCAACAAATGGTGCTGGCACAACTGGTTGTTAACATGTAGAAGAATGCGAATCGATCCATTCCTATCTCCTTGTACTAAGGTCAAGTCTAAGTGGATCAAGGAACTTCACATAAAACCAGAGACACTGAAACTTATAGAGGAGAAAGTGGGGAAAAGCCTTGAAGATATGGGCACAGGGAAAAAATTCCTGAATAGAACAGTAATGGCTTGTGCTGTAAGATCGAGAATTGACAAGTGGGACCTCATGAAACTACAAAGCTTCTGCAAGGCTAAAGACACCATCAATAAGACAAAAAAACCACCAACAGATTGGGAAAGGATCTTCACCTATCTTAAATCAGATAAGGGACTAATATCCAATATATATAAAGAACTCAAGAAGGTGGACTCCAGAAAGTCAAATAACCCCATTAAAAATGGGGCTCAGAACTGAACAAAGAATTCTCACCTGAGGAATACCGAATGGCAGAGAAGCACCTGAAAAAATGTTCAACATCCTTAATCATCAGGGAAATGCAAATCAAAACAACCCTGAGATTCCACCTCACACCAGTCAGAATGGCTAAGATCAAAAATTCAGGTGACAGCAGATGCTGGCGAGGATGTGGAGAAAGAGGAACACTCCTCCATTGTTGGTGGGATTGCAAGCTTGTACAACCACTCTGGAAATCAGTCTGGCGGTTCCTCAGAAAATTGGACATAGTACTACCGGAGGATCCAGCAATACCTCTCCTGGGCATATATCCAGAAGATGTCCCAACCGGTAAAAAGGACACATGCTCCACTATGTTCATAGCAGCCCTATTTATAGTAGCCAGAAGCTGGAAAGAACCCAGATGTCCCTCAACAGAGGAATGGATACAGAAATTATGGTACATTTACACAATGGGGTACTACTCAGCTATTAAAAAGAATGAATTTATGAAATTCCTAGCCAAATGGATGGACCTGGAGGGCATCATCTTGAGTGAAGTAACAGAATCACAAAAGAACTCACACAATATGTATTCACTGATAAGTGGATATTAGCCCAAAACTTAGGATACCCAAGATATAAGATACAATTTGCTAAACGCATGAAACTCAAGAAGAATGAAGACCAAAGTGTGGACACTGTGCCCCTTCTTAGAATTGGGAACAAAACACCCAGGGAAGGAGTTACAGAGACAAAGTTCGTAGATGTGATGAAAGGATGGACCATTTAGAGACTGCCATATCCAGGGATCCATCCCATAATCAGCTTCTAAACGCTGACACCATTGCATACACTAGCAAGATTTTGCTGAAAGGACCCAAATATAGCTGTCTCTTGTGAGACGATGCCGGGGCCTAGCAAACACAGGAGTGGATGTTCACAGTCAGCTATTGGATGTATCACAGGGCTCCCAATGGAGAAGCTAGAGAAAGTACCCAAGGAGCTAAAGGGATCTGCAACCCTATTGTTGGAACAACATGATGTACTAACCAGAACCCCGGAGCTCTTGTCTCTAGCTGCATATGTATCGAAAGATGGCCTAGTCGGCCATCAATGGAAAGAGAGGCCCATTGGACTTGCAAACTTTATATGCCCCAATATGGGGGAATGCCAGGGCCAAAAGAATGGGAATGGGTGGGTAGGGAAGTGGGGGGCGCTATGGGGGACTTTTGGGATAGCATTGGAAATGTAATTGAGGAAAATATGTAATAAAAATATTAAAAATCAAAAAAAAAAGAATGTAAGAGCCAAAGAAAACAGCAAAGATGTCTCTTCTGGATATAACAGCCTTTTAACTCATGAATTCGCTACAGCCGTGGTTATTTGTACAAGTCTTGTTTGTATAAAATGGGCCCATCAACATTTTCTCTTGAATGGAGGAGAGGCAAATGGAAACTCTACCCCTTTCTGAGGGATCTTAGCAACTGATTGCTTCTGGGGGGGGGGGTGTCATTTTGATCAGTGGTGTAGCCATTGCTCAGGTGTTAATGCTTCAATAAACAACCCATTCTTAGACAAAAAAAAAAAATTGGGAAAAGATCTTTACCAATCCTACATCCAATAGAGGGTTAATATACAATATATACAAAGAACTCAAGAAGTTAGACTCCAGAGAAACAAATAACCCTATTAAAAATTGGGGTAGAGAGCTAAACAAAGAATTCTCAACTGAGAAATACTGAATGGCTGAGAGGCACCTGAAATTCAACATCCTTAGTCATCAAGGAAATGCAAATCAAAACAACCCTGAGATTCCACCTCACACCAGTCACAATGGCTGAGATCAAAAACTCAAGTGACAGCACATGCTGGTGAGGATGTGGAGAAAGAGGAACACTCCTCCATTGCTGGTGGGATTGCAAGCTGGTACAACCACTCTGGAAATCAGTATGGCAGTTCCTCAGAAAATTGGACATAGTACTACCTGAGGACCCAGCAATACCACTCCTGGGAATATACCCGAAAGGTGCTCCAACATGTAATAAGGCCACATGCTCTAGTATGTTCATAGCAGCCTTATTTATAATAGTCAGAAGCTGGAAAGAACCCAGATGTCCCTCAACAGAGGAATGGATACAGAAAATGAGGTACATTTACCACAATGGAGTACTACTCAGCTTTAAAAAACAATGAATTTATGAACTTCTTAGGCAAATGGATAGATCTGGAGGGTATCATCCTGAGTGAGGTAACCCAATCACAAAAGAACACACATGTTGTGCACTCACTGATAAGTGGATATTAGCCCAGAAACTTGGAATACCCAAGATACAATTCACAAACCACATGAAACTCAAGAAGGAAGACCAAAGTGTGGGTACTCAATTCTTCTTAGAAGTGGGATCAAAATGCCCATGGAAGGAGTTACAGAGAAAAAGTGTGGGGCAGAGACTGAGGGAATAACCATCCAGAGACTTCCCCACCTGGGGATCCATGCCATATACAATCATCAAGCCCAGACATTATTGTGGATGTCACCAAGTGCTTGCTAACAGAAGCCTGATATGGCTGTCTCCTGAGAGGCTCTGCCAGTGCCTGACAAATACAGAAGTGGATATTCACAGCCATCCATTGGATGGAGCACAGGATCCCCAATGAAGGAGCTAGAGAAAATACCCAAGGAGCTGAAGGGGTTTGCAGCCCCCTAGGAGAAACAACAATGAAGTAACCAGTACCCCCTCCTCAGAGCTCCCAGAGACTAAACCACCAACCATAGAGTACACATGGTGGGACTCATGGCTCCAACCGCATATGTAGCAGAGGATGGCCTAGTCAGTTATCAATGGGAGGAGAGGCCCTTGGTCCTGTGAAGGCTCTATGCCCTGGTGTAGGGGAATTGCAGGTCCAGGAAGCAGGAGTGGGTGGGTTGGTGAGCAGGGGGAGGGGAAAGGGATAGGTTTTCTAAGGGAAAACAGAAAAGGGAATAACATTTGAAATGTAAATAAAGAAAATATCTATTTTTTTAAAAGTAACTTTTATTTGCCAGATGTTATTGTCACTTCTGAGGCTTAGTGCTGAATAAACTCATCCTGTCTAGCTTTTTCTGAACTCTGGCTGACTGGTTCAACTCAGCTGATGTGGCTTAAGCTCCTCTCCAAACTGACTGATTCAAACTGGCCTCTATCGGTTTCTCGCTGATTTGCTGTGCTTGGAAGAACTGCCTCTGAACCCCATGCATTGCATTGGCTGTACAGACTGAACAGACCTGAACAGGACTGCGTGAACCAACCTAATTGCACCGCACTGAACTCAGCTGAACTCACTGAATTGCCCCCTTTTCCTCTCTCTGTGCTTTCTCTTAAGTTGCCTCTCTTTCCTGTGCTGTTCTCCTGAGAGTTGATCACGTACTATCTCTAGTCCATTCTGTCCAATCTCTCTCTAATTTGTCACTTCATTCACCCCTCAATTAGGTGTCACTTTCAAACATGGCTGCTACCTCCTACAAACTAACTTTACCTTCATTATTTTGGGTTAAAGATTTGTATTAAGGGTTTATCTGTATTTCAGCCAGATCATACAGACCTAGAAAGTTTTTGGATATGATCCCTTACCAAAGCAACCATATTGCTGGATTAAAATTCCTCTACATTCCCCACCATAATGGATTATATTTCTTTGCCTTTGGGATCCCATTGCTGTGATGAAACACCATCACCAAAAGCAGCCCGGGGAGGAGAGTTATTTCACTCACAAGCTCCAGGTAACAGTTCATCAATAAGAGAAGTCAGGTTATGAACTTGAAGACAAGGAAATGACCATGGAAGAGCACTACTTACTGGATTGTTTGTTCAGCTTCTTATTACGCCCACTACCACCAGCCCAGGGGTGGCATCACCAAAAATTGGCTGGGCCCTCCCACATCAATCTCTAAGAAGTCGCCCCTCAGCCTTGCCTAGAGCCAGATCTAATGGAGAATTTTCTCAATTGAGGTTGCCTCCTCTCAGATAACTCTAGCTTGTGTCAAGTTGACACACAAACTGACACACAAATGTCACTTTTCAACTACAACCTTTGCTTTCTCACTTGTCCCCAAAATGGCAAGTTAATAATATCACAATATAAAACATCAATAACTTTAATAGTCCCAAAGTGTTTACAAATACACTATTTTTTCTCAAGTCCAAAGCTCTGTAACACTCTAATATTTCTTTAAAAGTTTAAAGTCTCTCAATTGTGGGCTTCTGTAAAGTCAGTTACATTTTTTTCTTTTGAGGAAAGAGCCAGGGCACAGTGACAATCTGTACAAAGCAAAACACTGTAAAATAACTCCACATCCAGTGTCTAGGATTCACTCACCATCTCCCCTAGAGTTGGGTCACTTTTCTGGTTCTGCCCTCTGTAGCATGCACAGCTTGTTTCCCAGGCTCAAAGTCATTTCTCTCCATACCTGCTGCTGCCCATAGTATTGGCATCTCCAAAATGCTGGGTGTCCTGTAAGTAGGCTACACTTTCAC
The DNA here is from genome assembly GCF_978045245.1 of Mus caroli. Lineage (NCBI taxonomy): Eukaryota > Metazoa > Chordata > Mammalia > Rodentia > Muridae > Mus > Mus caroli. Next base: position 151,866,220 of record NW_028227256.1, on the reverse strand, counting down.
CAACAGCCTCTCCTAGGTTCTCTTCATGGAGCCAAGCCTTAACTTCTTTCTGACCTTCAATCTCAGAAATTAAACCGTTACTGAGGCTGCACCTTCACCAATGGCCTTTCCTGGCCTCTTACAGTGTCAAGTCTCAGATTCTCTCCATGACTCCTTCATGCCTTCAAAACAAGTACCACCTGGGCCACTCTTACACCACCAAGTTCAGCTGACAGCTTCAGATGCAGTCTCAGCCACACCTGGATCACAGTTTCTACGTACTGCCTCTGAGGAAATTCTCCCAGATTATGGTCCTCAATACATCACTGTAGTTTCTCAGTTCCAGTGAACCAGCAACAATTGTCCCAGAAAAGAAAAGGTTTTACTTCCATGGTGCTGCTTTCTTGCTAATCATAGCAGATTTTTGAACCCCTCTGCTTTTCCAGAACCACAGATTCTTAATTCAAAATATCAAGCAGACTCAATAGAGTCTTCTCTTTCCTCTGAAACTTCATAATCCAGGTCCTGATTATCTGCGCTGCCCAGAATTATCTTCTAGGTTCTAACAACAGAGCTCTGAACACACAATGGCTTTTTCAGCCCCAAGTTCCAAAGTCCTTCCACAATCCTCCCTACAAAAAGACATGGTCAAGTCTGTAACAGCAATACCCAATTGACCTGGTACTAATTTCTGTCTTAGTGTTTCTATTGCTGAGATGAAAAGGAAAAAGAAAATGCAGCCAAACGCAGGTTGGGGAGGAAAAGGGTTTTCACTTAAATTTCTAAGTAACAATCCATCACTGAAGTAAATCCAGGCAGGAACCTGGTGGCAGGAGCTGACACAGAAGTCAAGAGTGATGTTACTTACTGGCTTGCTCTCTGTGGCTTGCTCAGCAGGCTTTCTTAGATCACCCAGCCCAGCAATGGCACCACCTAAAATGGACTGGACCATCCATCCCCTACCAATCACCAATTAAGAAAATGCCTTACAGCCTTGCAAATAGCACAGTCTTATGGAGGCATTTTCCTAGTTGAGGTTTTCTCCTCTCTGCTGTCAAGTTGACAAGTCTTGTGTCAAATTGACATAAAACTAGACAGTGCACCCTCTTTGAGCAAAATAAATAAGTTGCTTCGTGTCCTTTGTCTTCTGACCATGGCAATGAGAAAAGAAACATGCCATCTCATTCCATTCAGATTGCCTTGTACAAAAACAAAGCAAAGAGCAAATACTGGTTGTAGAGAAAGGTAAATACATGTCCTGTTTAGGGAATGTCAATTAGCATAGCCATGTGGAAAACAATTTGGAAGTTCCTCAACAAACTCAAAATAGAACTGTATTATGATTGTGATACCCCACTTCTGGGCATACATCCAAAGGGAAGAGAGTCAGCATACAAATAAATAACCTGCATGCCAGTATTTATTGTGACAGTATTTACAACAGTTAAAATACACAAATTAGCTGAGGTACCTATCAACGAACAGATGGAGTGCTTTCAGGATGGAGTATTAGTCAGTCCTGAAGAAGAATGACATCCTGGCAGTTGTGACAAAACTGATAGACAGGAATGCTATTACATTAAGTTAAATAATCCAGACATAGGAAAATGAGTGCCATGTGTTTTTACATATGGAAGCAAACCACACAAATGCTGGTCTTAAAATAACTAAAATGATGCCCTCCAGGTCCATCCATTTGGCTAGGAATTTCATAAATTCATTCTTTTTAATAGCTGAGTAGTAGTACTCCATTGTGTAAATGTACCACATTTTCTGTATCCATTCTTCTGTTGAGGGGCATCTGGGTTCTTTCCAGCTTCTGGCTATTATAAATAAGACTGCTATGAACATAGTGGAGCATGTGTCCTTCTTACCTGTTGGGACATCTTCTGGATATATGCCCAGGAGAGGTATTGCTGGATCCTCCGGTAGTACTATGTCCAATTTTTTAAGCATCATCCTGAGTGAGGTAACACAATCACAAAGGAACTCATACAATATGTTTTCACTGATAAGTGGATATTAGCCCAAAACTTAGGATACCCAAGATATAAGATACAATTTGCTAAACGCATGAAACTCAAGAAGAATGAAGACCAAAGTGTGTACACTGTGCCCCTTCTTAGAATTAGGAACAAAACACCCATGGAAGGAGTTACAGAGACAAAGTTTGGAGCTGTGACGAAAGGATGGGCCATCTAGGGACTGCCATATCCAGGGATCCACCCCATAATCAGCTTCCAAACGCTGACACCATTGCATACACTAGCAAGATTTTGCTGAAAGGTCCCAGATATAGCTGTCTCTTGTGAGACTATGCCAGGGCCTAGCAAACACAGAAGTGGATGCTCACAGTCAGCTATTAGATGGATCACAGGGCTCCCAAATGGAGGAGCTAGAGAAAGTACCCAAGGAGCTAAAGGGATCTGCAACCCTATAGGTGGAACAACATTCTGAACTAACCAGTACCCTGGAGCTCTTGACTATAGCTGCATATGTATCAAAAGATGGCCTAGTCAGCCATCACTGGAAAGAGAGGCCCACTGGACACACAAACTTTATATGCCCCAGTACAGGGGAACACCAGGGCCAAAAAAAATGGGAATGGGTGGGTAGGGAAGTGTGGGGGAGGGTATGGGGGACTTTTGGGATAGCATTGGAAATGTAATTGAGGAAAATATGCAATAAAAAATAACTAAATGGTGATTACTAATGGTTAGTGAAGGATGTGAGAGGTTTGGAAAGATGAAACATATTTACTGGATGTAATCAATCCATGTTAAATACTTGCCTGGAAACATTTATGGACTTCATTAGCATATAAAACAAATATTTTTTAAAAAAATGATGTATTTGGGGATAGAGAGATGATTCAGAACTTAAGAGAACTTATTGCTTTTATTCAGTACCCAAGTGGTGGCCTATACCATCCATAATTCCAGTTTTATGGGATCCAACAAGATCTTCTGACATCTATGAGTACCAGGCACACATGGTGTGCACTTGCATGCAGGTAAAGCCCTCACACACATAAAATAAAAGAAATACATCTAAAAGAATTAAATAGAAAGAAAATAAGGTATGTATAGAGATATGTTTATAGATCTAATCCAATATGACTATTTTCCTAATGAAAAGGGCAAATTTGGACATGATCTATACTGAGAAAAATGACATAGAGACACCGGGGATGTAAGTAGCCATTGAAAAATTGTGAGAAGTGTAAGACTTCCTTACCTCACTGACCAGAAGAGATTAGTCCTGCCAATGTACTAATGTCACCCTTATGAACAGAGCTATATTACCTGGACCCAAGGCTGAGTTCATGCCTTTCTGTAGCCTGCCCTGATACAAATGTAACAAAAAAGCCATGTCTCTTTCCATAGCCATAAGCTATGATAGAGTGTGTACCTGCCCCCAAAGGTATGAGTGCAGGAGATGAAATGGAACATCCACACAGCATGTATTTAGTTCAGCATCTGCTATTACAAAATCGTCTGCAGTTTCATGATCCTGTGGTTGCTATAACCACTAACATCCTGCCATCCTCAGCTCCACGGCTGTTTTCATCTGAGGACAGTTTGGAATGATTCTGACATCTTGTTAGTTCAAGTTGGCTCTACATGGATTCATCATGACCGACATACATCCATATAACAAATTCTGACACCCTTCTTTCCTTATCTTACCCCATTTCCACTATTTCCCTGTTCTCTAGTACTGTCCCCTCCAGTGACATCCTTTCTTCTTCTATATTCTGTATACAATCTGAGTTTGGCTCATTTCACTTAAATGTGATATCAGCTTCGACCCAATTTGATGCAAATGTCAGGTCTCTTCAATGAAATAATCTAGTGTGTGTGTGTGTGTGTGTGTGTGCGCACATATGTGTGTGTTGTTTCTTATCCAATTATCTTCACTCTAAAATATGTATATAAAACTAAATCTCTAGGATTATTTGTTATTCAAAACATATGCAAATGAAAACCTAATAGAAAATACACTAAGAAATATGCTACTTAAATCTCATTGTCCATTTATCCAAAGTTTGGCTAATCCATATTCTATATTATAAGAATAATATATATTCTTGCCCTACAAATTATTCTTCTCCAATAGAGTGGCTCTGGGTATATCAACCACCCAGGACAGGCCTCATGTTCAGGAGTAATTAACCAACATATAATGGACTCACCAGGTTTTATGTGTATGTTTTTATATGGTAAGAGTTTGGAGATTTGCAGGGGGCATGGTTTTTATTTTGTTTTCTCAGTTTGAGGGGTGTAGTGGTTTGAATATTCTTGGCCCATGGGAAGTGGCATTATTAGGAGATGTGGCCTTGTTGAGATAGGTGTGACCATGCTGGAGGATGTGTGCCACTGTGTAGGCAGGCTTTGAGATCTCCTAGTGCTCAAACTCTTCCCAATGCAGAAGATAGTCCCCTTCGGGCTGCCTGCAGAAAAGAGTCTCTTCCTGGCTGCCTTCAGATCATGATGTAGAACTCTCAGCTCCTTTTCTAGCACACAGTCCACCTAAATAATGCCAGGCTTCCCACCATGATGATAATAGGCTGAACCTCTGGAACTATAAGTCAGTCCTAATTAAATATTGTTCTTTATACGAGTTGCTTTCATCATGCTGTCTCTTCACAGCAATGGAAGCCCTAAGACAGGGGTGGGGTAGGGTAGGAGTTGTTGTTTTAGTGGGTTTTTGCTTGTTTCCTGATAAAGAACTTGAAGTTGGATGGGTAGGGGAGACAAGATCTGGAAGGATCAAAATATATTTACATTTAAACAATAAAAGTATAATAGAACAATAAATAAATATAAATTATTATTTCAAGTGAGACCACATCCATGAATCTTGGACACACTCCAATCTATCAAATATTTTTCTTGATTAGGAAATTGTAAAACACAACTAGCAACTGTATGATCTTCAGAGAAAACAGTTGATCCTTTTCAATATCTGTTTGTATCCTGGGAAAAGCATGTTCAGAAAACTAGGACTGAAATACTATCACACAGGATCCAGCAAAACCAAATCTGAATCATAGTTTGCAGTTAATCTACAAAAGATTTATTGCATAATCACTATGCAAAAAAATTGAACTAGGTTCTATAAATACACACTTTAATAAGCCAACAATAGCTTTCTAATGTATTGGGACAAACAGGCATTAAACATGCTGTTGTATCTGTGATGAGCATTTTCAGGAGAACAAGCAAGAGTACTGTGAGAATGCACAGGTAGGGGGGACTTTGTTCACTCTGTGGAGGAAGCTGAGACCAGAAACTTAGATGAGAGTTATTCAGGAAGAGATGAAGACAAAGCAGTCCTGCCAGGGCGATGCAAAGACTTAGATGCAAAGCACCATGGGAACAGTTATCATAAAGAAAGTTGAGACTAGTGAGGGCATAAAAAAGAAGAGAAAAATAGAGGAAAAGCTGCCCCAGAAACCATGGGTTTTCAAGTGGAACCCTCAGTTCCAGGAATGGGGTCACCTACAATAAAGGCCACTGCCACTGCTGTAGATGCCAGCAGAACTAGACAGAAAAAGCCTATTGCAACTGCTGTAGATATCAGCAGAATTAGATAGGAAAAACCTATAGCTGGATCCACTTCTTGAAATTATTTCAATCATCTTCACGGGACACAGTTTTGAATCCATTCACCCTCATGACCAATTTGAGAACAAAGGAGAATCTGCACATCAAAACCTTCATAAAGAAAATCAGAAGAGATTTGGAAAAGTGGGAGAATACATTTGAAATATGTATCAGAAATAATAGCTATAGTGTGTAAAAATTAAGAGCAAGACAAAGACCTGACTAAAAAAAAGATCAAGATGCTATATTTATGGTTCACAATACATATGTTTTTTTTTTTTAATGTCCACGTTTAATGTAAAAGGTTAAGCATTGGGTTATTTACACGTGCATTAGAAAAGATGGCGGAGGGGCTCCGAGAAGACAGTTCATATCAATCAACCCCATTAAATAGAAGCTTCTGTTTCCAAACAGGGTCTCGGTGGACCAGCACCAGCTTCAGATGAGGTCAGCCACGTTCATGGGCATCTCGTCTATCTGTGTGGCGTAGTACTGCTCGATGTCCCTGAGAATCCGGATGTCATCACTCTTCACAAAATCGATGGCCACACCTTTTCGTCCATACTGACCCGATCTCCCAATTCTGTGAATGTACAGTTCTCTGTTGTTGGGCAGGTCATAGTTAATGATGAGGGACACCTGAGGGACATCCAGGCCCCGAGCCCAGACGTCTGTGGAGATGAGCACCCGGCTGGCACCTGACCAGAACTCCTTCATGATAGACTCTCGTTCTTTCTGGGGCATGTCTCCATGCATGGATGACACAGTGAAATTGGCTTCTCTCATTTTCTCTGTCAGCCAGTCAACCTTCCTCTTGGTGTTGCAGAAGATGACGGCCTGGGTGATGGTCAGCTTGTCGTAGAGATCACATAGAGTATCAAACTTCCATTCCTCTCTTTCCACGGCCACAAAGAACTGTTTGATGCCTTCCAGAGTCAACTCATCACGCTTCACCAGGATGCGGATGGGGTTGGTCATGAACTTGTTGGTCATCTCCAGGATCTCATGAGGCAGTGTGGCACTGATGAGAACGACCTGTGTGGCTGGTGGCAAATACCTGTACACATCATAGATCTGCTCCTTGAAACCTTTCTTCAACATTTCATCAGCCTCATCCAAAACCAGCATCTTGATAGCCCGTGTCCATAAACTTCTCCGGCGGATCAGATCAAAGACGCATCCCGGCGTGCCTGCCACCACATGCTGCCCGTAATCCAGCTTCCGGATGTCCTCCCCGACATTGGTGCCCCCAATGCAGGCATGGCACTGCACGTTCATGTAATCCCCCAGAGCGAGCAGACCCTTCTGAATCTGCACCGCTAACTCTCTGGTTGGAGCCAGAATCAAAGCTTGGCTTTCTCGAACCTGGATATCCAAGCACTGCAGCACTGAGATACTGAAGGTGGCCGTCTTGCCTGTGCCAGACTGAGACTGTGCAATGACATCTCTCCCTTTAATTATCTGCTTGATAGCACGCTGCTGGATCGCTGAAGGTTTTTCAAAACCGTAGGCATAGATGCCGCGCAGCAGGTCCTCTCGCAGGCCCATGGTGTCGAACGTGGGGGTCACATCCACCTCCTCGCTCGTCTCGAACTCCACTTTGGTCATGTCCTCCTCTTTGAGCAGCCTCTTCCGCACCCAGCCAGACGTCGCCATCTTGGCCGTGGCCGCCATGATCCCGATTCCGCTGAAAGACCTGAAAAAAAAACAAAAATTTTTTTTTTTTGATGTACAAAGAGGGGCTGTATTAGAAGGGTAGTTATAGGGGAGGGACCATGGAGGAAAAAGTGTGGAGGGGGTCAGTCTTCCTTTAGGCTCCCGAACACAGCACCTGGTACACTCTGCTGTTCCAGTCGGACTTCATTGGGCTCCAGGTCCATCTCGTCCTCGTCCTCATCCTCGCCCAGCTGGATCTCCTCAGGGTTGGCCTGCTGAGCCAGCTCTGCCAGTTCCTCCCTGGATGCATCACTCCTCACAAAGAAGATCTTGCTCTGGGCCCTGGGGGGCTGGTCCCGCTCTGCCTCAGCTGCCAGCTGTTCTGCTCTCTGTTCCAGCAACTTCATGTCATCCATGCCGCTCTGCCCAGGAGCCAGGTCAGACATGGTGCCTGTGGCACTGCCCGACACCTTGAGCATCTGTGAAGCCATGAGGTTGACCTGAGTATTGTATGTGGCCTGCACACTCCGCCGTATCCTCAGCATCTCCCTGATGGTATCCTCATTGCCGAGCCGGACCTCAAAGTCCTTCCATGTTTGCCAGAATGCCCCAGTTGTCCGGGGATCACAGATCTGGGAGCAGAAGCTGTAGATGGCCCGGGCGCGGTCGATTTCACCGAGCTTGCACTCCATGTCTGCAAACCGCAGGCACATCTCACGGGCATGCTCATCAGACAGCACCTCAATGGCCTTCTGGTAGATGCCACGAGTGTGGGTGACGCCATAGATCTCAGCAGCCCGCTTGATGTAGATGTTAAACATGTCGTACTGCTGTGCTGGCTCCACTGCCCTGGTCGCACGGTCATACACAGCCATGGCATGGCGGGCAAGGCCCCATTCCTCCTCCAGCTGTGCGTAGAGCAGGTATAAAGTCTTGGCATATTTTGGTGGGCAGCCATCGAGTGCCTGCTCAAAGAGATCCCGTGCACGCTCCAGCTTTCGGCCCCCATAGCGCGAGATGAATTTGGTCAGGTAGGTGCTCCAGATGTCTGAAACATTGGGCCACTTGAACAGTGAGATGCCACGCTCATATGCCTTGAAGCTCTCCTCAAAGTACTTGTGCTCCTCCAGGAACATGGCATAGTTAATAACGATCTGTGGTGTGGCTATGCGCAGGTCCAGGATTCGGTCATACACTGCCTTGGTTGACTGGAAAGTGCCCAGGCTTTCCTCCAAGTCAGCAAGCATGGACCACACCTTCAGTGACTTATATACACGGTTCTGCACAGGTTCTGAACCATCAAAGTACTCAGCTCGGCGGGCAGGCAAAGCCGTGGCTTTCCGAAGCAGCTTTAAGGCCTCGTAAGGCTTCGTCGTAATTCTCGTGCCTGAGCTCCAGCTCCCCACACTGGCACCACACACTTGCCAGGTCATCCACCTGCTTGAAGTTCACCTTGGTGGCCTTCTCTAGGATGACACGAGCATCATCCAGCTGTCCATTGTCTTCGTAAAACTTGGCGAATGCAACCCACAGTGTTTGGGGCTTGCCTGTGGCTTTGAAGGGGTCTACTGTTTGCACAGCCTCTGTGTATGTGTTGATAATCTCCTGAGGGCCGCCCTGATGGAGGGCTACACGCTTGTGCCACTCGTGGACGTGGTGTGGGTTCTGGCGCAGAAGGACGCTATTGAGAAGCAGGGGCCGTCGGCTGATGAGCTGTTCGAAGCGGGCCAGGCGCAGCTCTAGGTCCACATCGTCCTCCTCCTCACGCCCCAGTTCAGAGGCAGTCTCCATCTTTGCTGCAATCATGCTCTCCTCAAACTGGGCATAGCTGTCGAACACCTGGGTGAAGTCCCGCACGGTCATCACCGTGCGAATGGCCTCCTCATACACATCCCGAGCCTTTTCGAAGTGGCCACTGCGGATATAGTAGTCTGCCAGAGAGCACCACAGCTTGCCCAGCTGGTCAGTGAAACGGGTGAGCCCACCACGGATTATGGCATCCACATTGAGAGACTGTACCTTGTCTGGATTCTGGGAGATAAGGTCACACAGCTCATGCCACAGCTGGTAGTTGGATTTACCAGCCTTGGATACAAAGCGCTCATCATTCACCACCGTGGCCAGGCGCTGTGCAGCCTCGTCTAGCCGGTCACTGGATTTGAGATACTCGATGTATTCCTCAGTGCTCTCAGGACTCAGCTTGAGGAAGCGACGGTAGCCTCGCACAGCAGTCTCAGGCAGTGGGTAGGAGCGCAGGAAACGCAGATACAGGGGCCAGATGCGAGAGTGTTGTGTGATGGGCAGTGCCCTGAGGGCACGGTCAAAGGTGCGGCGGGTATGTGTTACCCTTCCCTGGTACATGAGAAACTGGCAGTAGTCTAACCACAGGCGTGGCATCTTGTGCATGAACACAAAGGCCCTCTCATGGCAGTTGTTGACATCTTCATAGGCAGGGTCAGTCACACAGCGATGTTTCACCTGTGCCCGGCGTGCCTTCAGATAGCGGTACCAGAGTTTGTAGCTGCAGGGAAGCAGTTTGAGTGCCCGCTCATACAACTGGTTGAGTCGGGGCTTGGGGGCCCCCTGTTTGAACTCGAAGTAGCGGAGCCAGCATTTGACGGAGAACTGGTTCCTCATGATTTCTTCCTCATATGGAAGGTCCTCTTCCTCAAAAACAAGGTCCGGCCGCTCGGGATGCAGAACTCACGCCATCACCTCCATCTTCCTGGCTCTCCGGTACAGTCTGCAGTCCAATTCCCAACAATGGTTCAGTCGCAGCTGTGAATAGAAGTCCAAGGATCTAGTAGTTACTCAGTCTCACACAGCAAGCAGGCAAAGGGCAAGAGCAAGACTCCCTTCTTCCAATGTCCCTATATTGTCTCCAGCAGAAGGTGTAGCCCAGATTAAAGGTGTGTTCCATCACACCTTTAATCCCAGATAAAAGGTGTAGCCCAGACACCTTTAATCCCGGATTACCTTGAACTCCGAGATTTAATCTTCTGGAATCCATCGCCACTATGCCTCAAGATCTCCATACCAAGATCCAGATCAGAAGCTTCTATCTCCAAGCCTCCAGATAAGGGTCACTGGTGAGCCTTCCAATTCTGGATTGTAGTTCATTCCAAATATAGTCAAATTGACAACCAGGAATAGCCACTACACCCTCTTTTCCCCCTCCCTCTCTTCTCTTCCTCCCAAGTCCCTCCCACCCTCTACTTCCCTTGATTATTTTGTAAGTAGGACTGAAGCATCCACTCTTTGGTCTTCCTTCCTCTTGAGCTTCATGTGGTCCGTGACTTGTATCATGTGTATTCCACACTCTTTCTTGAGCTTCATGTGGTCCGTGACTTGTATCATGTGTATTCCACACTCTTTGCCTAATGCCCACTTATCAGTAAGTGCATACCATGTGTGTTCTTTGGTGACTGAGATAGCTCACTCAGGGTGATATTTTCTAGATCCATCCATTTTCCTGTTGATTTCATGATGTCAATGTTTTTAACAGCTGCATAGTACTCCATTGTGTAAATGTACCACACTTTCTGTATCCATTCCTGTTTAGGGACATCTGTTTTTTTTTTTCATAGCTTCTGCCTATTATAAATAAGGCTGCTATGAATATAGTGGAGCATGTATCCTTATTAAATGTTGGAGCATCTTCTGGGTATATGCCCAGGAGTGGTATAGCTGGGTCCTCCGATAGTACTATGTCCAATTTTCTGAGGAACTGCCAGACTGATTTCCAGAGTGGTTGTGCCAGCTTGCAATCTGGTCAGCAATGGGACTAAGTGTTGAACATGTAAGAGTGTTGCTTCTCGGCCATTAGTGATTGTTGCTCCCTGTTGTTATTGATGTTATTTTTGTGTTTGTGTGGTTATCTTCTATTGTGTTTGTTGAAAGGAGATTACTTTCTTGCTTTTTCTAGGGTGTAGTGTCCCTCCTTGTGTTGGAGTTTTCCATCTATTGTCCTTTGTAGGGCTGGATTTGTGGAAAGATATGTGTACATTTGGTTTTGTCATGGAATAGCTTGGTTTCTCCATCTATGGTAATTGAGAGTTTTGCTTGGCTGGCATTTGTGATTTTTTAGGGTCTGTATAACATCTGCCCAGGATCTTCTAGCTTTCATAGTCTCTGGTTAGAAGTCTGCAGTAATTCTGATAAGTCTGCCTTTATATATTACTTGACCTTTTTCCCTTACTTCTTTTGATATTCTTTCTTTGTTTTGTGCATTTGGTGTTTTGATTATTATGTGACAGGAGGAATTTCTTTTCTGGCCCAATCTATTTGGAGTTCTGTTGGTTTTTTGTATGTTCATGGGCATCTCTTTCTTTAGGTTAGAGAAGTTTTCTTCTATAATTTTGTTAAAGATATTTACTGGCCCTTTAAGTTTGGAGTCTTCACTCTCTTCTATACCTATTATCCTTAGGTTTCATCTTCTCATTGTGTCCTGGATTTCCTGGATGTCTGGGTTAGGAGCTTTTTGCACTTTGCATTTTCTTTGACTGTTGTGTCAATGTTTCCTATGGTATTTTCTGCTCCTGAGATTCTCTCTTCCATCTCTTGTATTCTGTTGGTGATGCTTGCATCTATGACTCCTGATCTCCTTCCTAGGTTTTCTCCAGAGTTGTCTCCCTTTGTGACTTCTTGTTTCTATGTCCATTTTTAGATCCTGGATGGTTTTATTCAGTTCCTTCACCTGTTTGGTTGTGTTTTCCTATAATTCTTTAAGGGATTTTTGTGTTTCCTCTTTAAGGGCTTCAAGTTGCTTACCTTTGTTCTTCTCTATTTCTTTAAAGGAGTTATTTATGTTCTTCTTAAAGTCATCTATCATCATCATGAGATATGATTTTTAAATCAAAGTCTTGCTTTTCTGGTGTGTTGGAGTATCCAGGGCTCACTGTGGTGGGAGAACTGGGTTCTGATGATGCCAAGTAGCCTTGATTTCTGTTGCTTGTGTTCTTGCCCTTGCCTCTAGCCATCTGGTTACCTGTGGTGTTAGCTGGTCTTGCTGTCTCTGACTGTGGCTTGTCTCTCCTGTAAGCCTGTGTGTCAGTCCTCCTGAGACCAGCTCTCTCCAGGAAGAATTTGGTTAGGGAGAGCTGTGACACAGGGTCAGCTCCAGGGCACAGATGGAAACTAGAAGGATTCTGTCCCCAGCTGTTCCATGGTTCCTGTGTCCTGATGGCTCTGGGTGGGTCCCTCTTGGGCCAGGAATTTGAGCAGAAGTGGTGGTCTTACCTGTGCTCACAGATGTGTACTCCTGGGAGATGAGCTCTCTTCCAGTGGGTACCGGGTATAGAGAGCTGTGGCACAGGGTCATCTCCGGGTGTAAATGGGAAAGGTACCTGTGTCATTCTACATAGGTAGTCTACTCTTCTCTGAAGCCTTTCCAAACCTAAGAGGACGCCTTTGCTCTTTTTTGTAAGAGTAGTGATTTACCTATGTCCTGACAGCTGCTTCTCTGCTGTCCCTGCGAGCCCAAAGAGAAAATTCCTAAAATCCCCATCTCTTACCTGGAGCTCCTTCCACAAAGGTGTGTGTGTGTGTGTGTGTGTGTGTGTGTGTGTGTGTGTGTGAGAGAGAGAGAGAGAGAGAGAGAGAGAGAGAGAGATCTAGTTGCTTATAAAAGAAATCTCTAGCTCTTCCCCTACACCCTTGCCAGACTGGACCATGTCACCATTATAGTGGAGAGGGACTCCAAGACCCCTCCCAATGGTTTTACATTATATACTGATCAATCTCAAATATATAAAAGATGGTCAATTCCCCCTCATAAGTGAATTTTTTTACAAATTAATCTAGTGTAATGTTAATGACACTGAAGTATATTTTTTATCAGAAAGATATGAGCTAAAAAAAATTGTAAGAACATTTTCCCAGTGATACTACATGGAAACAGATGCTCATGTGTGGGTATAAAGTAACAGAGTTCTTTTGAAGAAGAATTGGCATTATTTAATTAAAAAATAAAAACCTATGAGGTTACTTTCTGACCCCTCACAAGAGTAGAAACAGTTTCTAGAAGTTATTCTAGGGGTTTACTCTAAGAACATACTTTCAACAACATGAAAACACACATGTAGAAATTATTCATTAAATGTGGTCATTTCAGCAGTATGAAAAACAATAAAATATTGAAGTGGAAACTTCTGGTTTCTGTGGAAAGTCAGCTATATCAAATGATGTTATGCTGGGGAATGCAGGTAAAAGGATGTTTTGCTGTAGCAGACACGTGAAAGGATGTATGATGTTTAGGAGAAATATAAATATGACCCCACAGACAGTGGGAGCTAGAGAATTGGTTTGCCTTGCTCTGCCTGGCTATTCTTCACTGACACTCATGTATTGGTTTGCCTTACATTGTTTTACTGAGCTTCACAGATGGTGAATTGATAGAGAGAACCTCGACAAAAGAACTTCTCAAGAGGTTCCTGCCGCTTCTTGCTGCTTCCACAGTGGACTCAGGTCAGACGATGAGCCTTGCAGTTTCATCTGGATTGAACTGCCCTTGCTGATTCCTGTGTGGTGTCTGCTGAGCAAACTGGTCTACAGCTGCTGATTCGTGTTGGTGTTTTGCTAGAGGAATGGAATCCTGATATCCCAACCATGAATACTGGACTCACTCCCAAAGAACTATTTCTAAACAGGTCCACTTCTCCTTTATCCTAATAACCTTTCTTTTCCACTACCTCTCGTGGGTGGTGGGCCAGAAGGGAGGTTGAACCCTTATTAAAGCAGGTTGAGAAAAAAATGTATGCTTACAAGATATAGCAATGTGGTTGAATAAAAAGAACTCAGGAATAACTTATGAAAGAATGCAGAGTGCTTTTCAGGATATGATGTCAGGTAAGCAGAAGCCCCAGGTAAGAGTTAACTTTGAGAGTAGAAAGAAAGATGAGAAAATACACATGAATTTGCTGGATGTTGGGAAATAAATGAGAAAGAATAAAGTTAAAGCTTTAAGGGTGTTTATCTACAGATGGTGAGCAGAAGCAGGGTGGGGAAGGGAATGGGAGTGTGGGAGAAGGGATCGGGGGAGTGACAGCTCTGAAGTAAAACAAAACTTGTATGATTGTGGTTTTCAGGGTTGCAGTAACATTTCTCAGATGGAGAGAATAAATAATTAAAGCTTAGGGGGTGAGAAAGAAGATCCAAATGGAATGTGACTTTTAAAAAAGGACAAACCAACCTCTAAGACAGGTAATAAACCAAACTAAAGTGTGTCAGGATGGTTACTCATGACAGCAGCCTTTGAAAACAGCAGCTTGACTGTGTGTACTAAGTCTAAAGAAAAAGAGAGGCTGCACGTGAGTTCCAGAGTTAATAGGCTTGTTTCAGGAAAGTCAGTTCAGCTTTCTTGTAACTGCCATGTGTGTTCTGAGAACTGGAAGATACACTGTGATTACAGGGAAAACATGGATAATAGGATGTGGCTCATGAAAGGGATCATGGATAAGGAAACCAGGAAGGCTAGAATAGCTTTGCAGAGGCTGGGTTGGAATTGGAGACATTGCTATAATGCAAGGTCCATAAAACTGGATCTAGAAAGGAGCTCTGAGAGCTGTGTATATGTGTGTGCATGTGTGTGCATGTGCGTGTGCGTGTGAGTGTGCATATGTGTGTGTATTTCACTTCCTTCCCTCTGGAGATGGTCAAGAAGCAATTGTAATGCCATAACAGCAAGCCAGTCTAGTGTTCATTGTCTAGAAATGTGAAAAATTTTTTCTTTTTTAATTAGGTATTTTCTTCATTTACATTTCAAATGCTATCCTCAAAGTCCCCTATACCCTGTCCCCTGCTCCCCAACCCACCCACTCCTTCTTCCTGAACCTGGCATTCCCCTGTACTGGGGCATATGATCTTTGCAAGACCAAGGGCCTCTCCTCCCATTGATGGCCGACTGGGCCATCCTCTGCTACAAAAGCAACTAGAGACACAGCTCTGGGGGGTACTGGTTAGTTCATATTGTTGTTCCACCTATAGGGTTGCAGTCCCCTTCAGCTCCTTGGGTACTTTCTCTAGCTCCTTCACTAGGGGCCCTGTATTCCATCCAGTGACTGTGAGCATCCACTTCTGTATTTGCCAGGCACTGGAATAGCCTCATGAGAGAGAGAGTGCCACTTGTCAGTAAAATGAACCAGGACCTTTAAAAGAATACAAAGGATGCATTCCAGGCTGGAAGAGAGAAAGAAAATGATGATAGGGAATATCGTGTGTCAGAGATGAGAAAATGTTCACAATACAATAGGGGTGCATCAAAATGATGCCAACGCCAATTGAATGGATTCCCAGTGGTCCAGCCCTGAGCACTGCACATAGGAAATGTGTTGGATCATCACCAACAGAATAAAGTAAATTCTGTGATCTCTCTAAGGTGAAATATGGTGAAGAGAGGGAGCTTTACTTCATTGTCAGCTCCAGTTGGTACATGTGGAAGGGATGCTAGGAATAGTGTCTCACCATCCAGCAAACACCGCACTGACAGTTGTGCAAGCAAAAACCATCAGGAGAGCCTAAAATTAATTCACAGAAGTATAGAAAGTATATGAAGAGATTTTTCAGGGGATGGAGAGATGGCTCTGGAGTTAAAAACATGAACTGCTCTTGGAGAAGGATCAGCCCCAAAAGTAATGAACACCTCTGGCTCCTGTGAGTACTCATACCCCACCCCCAAAATAAGTTTTTAATTTAATTTATTTACTTATTCACTTTATATTCTGCTCACTGTCCCCCACACAGTCACCCCTCCCCTAATCCTGCCCCTATGCCCCTCCCCTACTTCTCTGAGAAAGTAGGCCCCCCTGGGTATCCACACACACACACAACATCTTGGCACTTCAATTCTCTAGGTTAGGTGTTGTCTGAGGCTAAGTGCTTCCTCTCCCATTGAGGCCAGACAAGATAGCTGAGCTAGAAGAACATATCCCACACACAGGCAACAGCTTTTGCATTAGCCCTAGCTCCAGTTGTTTGGGATCCACATGAAGGTCAAGCTGCACACGATATATATACGTGTGTGTGTGTGTGTGTGTGTGTGTGTGTGTGTGTGTGTGTGTCACACGGGGAGCCTAGGTCCAGCCTGTATATGTTCTTTGGTTGGTGGTTCAGACTCTGAGAGCCCCAAGGGAGGCTCTGTTGGTCTTCCTGTGGAGTTCCTATCCCCTTTGGGGCCCACAATACTTCCTCCTATTCTTCCATAAGAGCCCCATGCTCCATCCACTGTTTGACTATGGATGTCTGTATCTGTCTGAGTCAGCTGCAAGGCAGAGTCTCTGGGAGAACAATTTGCTCCTGTCTGCAAGTGTAACAGAATATCCTTAATAGTGCTGGGAATTGGTGCTCGTCCATCAGATAGGACTCAAGTTGAGCCAGTTATTAGTTGGCCATTCCCTCAGTCTGTGTTCCACCCCCCATGCCTGCATTTCTTATAGACAGCATAAATCTTGGGTCAAATCTTTTGTGAGTGGGTGGTATCTCTATTGCTCCACTGGGGTTCCTACCTGGCTACAGGAGGTGGCTTCTTCAGGTTCTATATTTCCAGTGTAGTGAGTCACAGGTAAGGTCATCGATTCATGCACACCTCCCTTATCCAGGTCCCTGTCTCATTCTGAAGATGGCCCCCACTTCCTCACTCCCATTCGGATTCCCATTCATTTTCATGGCCATCTAGTCATCTCTCCTGTTCCCTACACCTGATCCTGAATCCCCCATTTTCTCCCTACCCCTCACTCCTGGTTCCCTCTTTCTATCTGCCTCTTATGGCTATTTTATTCCCCCTTCTAAGTGAGATTTAAGCTTCCTTTTGGGGGACCTTCCTTGTTTAGCTTCTTAAGGTCAGTGAAGTGTAACATGCTGCCTGTACTTTGTGGCTAATATCTACTTATATGTGAGCCCATACCATTAATGTCCCTTGAGGACTCTGTTACCTCACTCAGGATATTCATAGATTCCCTCCATTTACCTACAAAATCAATGATGTTTTTGTTTTTAATAGCTGACTAGTACTCCTACCCTCATGTGCACACACCCCACCCCAAAAATAATTTTTAAAAGGTCTTTTAAAAAAAGTTTTTATAGTCTCAAAGTATCTTTCCATGTGATACCTATTTGTTATAAAGGATATATATGAAGCTTGGCAAACATCATCTACACCAAATGGTTAAAAATAACATTGCCAGCAATAGGACAAATGAACACTGAAGTCTGCCAGCTTGGAATGGATTCAGGAAAATGAACTATCGTTATTTCATGTATTAAGTGGTTGAATTGTGCAGGTCTGAAGTGTCTCTAAATGCCTCTGCCCACACAACAGCCTTCCGACATGATATCCCGAGAAGGACACAAGATAACTTCTGTGATATTCTTGAAACAATGCTAGCCTAAATTTAATCATGAGGAATCATCATGCAAATTAAGAGATCTTGAATAAAATAACTGAACAGCACACTTCAAAATAAGATCGTGAAGAACAAAGGGAGATGAAGGACTGCTCCACATTAAAGGAGACTAAAAGAGATGAGGTCACTAAACTCAAGATGTATTGATCATTGGTCAGAAAAAAAAATGACAGAAAACAATTAGAAAATGTGAACAGTCTATCAAATGCTTACAAGAATTTCATCAATGCTAGCTTTCTGAGTGTAATAACTGAACTGTGGTGACCAGCTATATCAGATACTTCTAAAATTCTTACACTAAAGACCTAATCTTGCAGTGTTTCAGAATTTGGTGACTATTTGAAGGTGGTCTCCAAAAGAAGTGATTAAACATTAAATCTCCCCACCTCGTGTTTAATTACTTCTTTTTTGTTGCTTGTTCATTTGAGCGACCCATCTGTCTCTGCCGCTGTTTCTCGAGTGCTGGGGAATTTGAGGAGTGTGCTACCACAGCCAGGCTAATTACCCCTTTTCAAAACTATCTCACAGAGCCACATTCTGAAGCACTGGAAGGTTAGGTCCTTAACATGGGGGACTTAGATTTAAGCAAGAAAGAGGAAGGAGTGGACGATGGAAATCTACTGTTTTATAAGATACAGCCCCCAAGGGGAAAGTCAGGTGTGTGCTGTGCACCTCTCTGTAATCCCAGTACTGGGAAGGCAGAAGTAAGCAAATCTCTGGATAATCAGTGTGCTCTAGGTTTAATGAGAGACCCTGTCTTAATACATACATACATACATACATGGTAGAGAGCAATGGAGGAAGACACGTACAACTGAATAGGTATTAATCTACTCTTATGAAACACCTAAAGCAACTCATATGAATCTACAAAGAGGAGAGCAGCAGTGTGGTTTCCTGGAGGTGAGGCTGGGGAGAGAGGGGTGGGGACAGGAGAAAGTATTTGTTAATGTGTATGGAGTTTCAGTTTTAAGGAAGGAGAAAAGTTAACGAGGAGTGGTTGTGCAGTGGTGTGAATGTGCTCGACTCCACAGCACGTACACTTTAAAAAGCCGAAATGAAAATGTTCATGGTGCAGACAAGTAGACCAATGGAATAGAATTGAAGACCCAGAAATGAACCCACACACCTATGGTCACTTGATCTTCGACAAAGGAGCTAAAACAATCCAGTGGAAGAAAGACAGCATTTTCAACAAATGGTGCTGGCACAACTGGTTGTTATCATGTAGAAGAATGCGAATCGATCCATTCCTATCTCCTTGTACTAAGGTCAAGTCTAAGTGGATCAAGGAACTTCACATAAAACCAGAGACACTGAAACTTATAGAGGAGAAAGTGGGGAAAAGCCTTGAAGATATGGGCACAGGGGAAAGATTCCTGAATAGAACAGCAATGGCTTGTGCTGTAAGATCGAGAATTGACAAATGGGACCTCATGAAACTGCAAAGCTTCTGCAGGGCAAAAGACACCGACAATAAGACAAAAAGACCACCAACAGATTGGGAAAGGATCTCTATCTATCGTAAATCAGATAGGGGACTAATATCCAATATATATATAAAGAACTCAAGAAGGTGGACTCCAGAAAATCAAATAACCCCATTAAAAATGGGGCTCAGAACTGAACAAAGAATTCTCACCTGAGGAATACCGAATGGCAGAGAAACACCTGAAAAAATGTTCAACATCCTTAATCATCAGGGAAATGCAAATCAAAACAACCCTGAGATTCCACCTCACACCAGTCAGAATGGCTAAGATCAAAAATTCAGGTGACAGCAGATGTGGAGAAAGAGGAACACTCCTCCATTGTTGGTGGGATTGCAAGCTTGTACAACCACTCTGGAAATCAGTCTGGCGGTTCCTCAGAAAACTGGACATAGTACTACCAGAGGATCCAGCAATACCTCTCCTGGGCATATATCCAGAAGATGTCCCAACCGGTAATAAGGACACATGCTCCACTATGTTCATAGCAGCCCTATTTATAATAGCCAGAAGCTGGAAAGAACCCAGATGCCCCTCAACAGAGGAATGGATACAGAAAATGTGGTACATTTACACAATGGAGTACTACTCAGCTATTAAAAAGAATGAATTTATGAAATTCATAGACAAATGGATGGACCTGGAGGGCATCATCCTGAGTGAGGTAACACAATCACAAAGGAACTCACACAATATGTACTCACTGATAAGTGGATATTAGCCCAAAACTTAGGATACCCAAGATATATGATACAGTTTGCTAAACACATGAAACTCAAGAAGAATAAAGACTGAAGTGTGGACACTATGCCCCTCCTTAGAATTGGGAACAGAACACCCATAGAAGGAGTTACAGAGACAAAGTTTGGAGCTGTGACTAAAGGATGGACCATCTAGAGACTGCCATATCCAGAGATCCATCCCATGATCAGCATCCAAATGCTGACACCATTGCATTCACTAGCAAGATTTTGCTGAAAGGACCCAGATATAGCTGTCTCTTGTGAGACTATGCCGGGGCCTGGCAAACACAGAAGTGGATGCTAACAGTCAGCTAGTGAATGGATCACAGGGCCCCCAATGTAGGAGCTGGAGAAAGTACCCAAGGAGCTGAAGGGATCCGCAACCCTATGGGTGGAACAACATTATGAACTAACCAGTACCCCGGAGCTCTTGACTCTAGCTGCATATGTATCAAAAGATGGCCTAGTCGGCCATCACTGGAAAGAGTGGCCCATTGGACTTGCCAACTTTATATGCCCCAGTACAGGGGAATGCCAGGGCCAAAAAAATGGGAATGGGTGGGTAGGGAAGTGGGGGGGAGGGTATGGGGGACTTTTGGGATAGCATTGGAAATGTAATTGAGGAAAAGATGTAATAAAAAATATAAAAAGAAAAAAGAAAATGTTCATGGTGTGTGCATCACTTGATGTACAGGGAACTTTGGATGCAGAGACAGAAGACACATAGGGAGAATGCCATATGATAATAGGAATGACTAGATCAGGCTAGCTGAAAAAACGCAGTGCCAACGAGTGCCAGCACCCAGAAGCTGGGACGGGTACTCCTGCATCGTTCGGGGAGAGCCTGGCCTTACTGACACCTTGACTTCCAGAACTAGGACAGAGTAATCTTTACTGTTTTGAGTCAAATAAATAAAGAAAAGGGAACTCATGAGCCCTGGACCCCCCCGCTGTAAGCTTCTGAGATATATATTACTGCAAGCTATACATCTTGCTAGCTTGGAATAGTTTCAGGAGTGTGAACTATCATTATTTCATGTGGATTAAGTGCTTGAAATGGACAAGTCTGAAGTATGTGTAAATGCACCTGCCCAGACAACAGCCAAGTCTCATTCTTTTCCCTGGGGGGATATATCTGTCTTTGTAAATCACTGCCTAACTGGAGAGTTACCACAAGGAAAGGGGAAGCAGGCAGACTCTGAATTCTGTGATTCTAATCCACTTCACTACTGACTTTCAGCAGAGCAGAGGAAGTGATGGGAAAGTGGCCCAAAATTTAGGAGAATTGTTCTTTTCTATGTTTATTTACTCACATGTTTGCTCATATTTAATAAATATTAAGTGCCTGGTGTACCCAATGGATATTTCCTTCAACTGATAAACATTTATTTCTCACATTAGCCACTTTTCTACATGATGAACAATTTATTGCCACGAACCAGATGATATTCCTACACCTACAGCTGTGGTTTTCATGTGACCTGTCTCTCCTAAGCTCACGTATTTGACCTCCTGGGCTTCAAGTGGAAAGGCTGTAGAACCTTTAGGGACCAGAGCCTTGCTAGAGAAAATAGGTCACTGGGGTGGGCCTTGAGATTTAATACCCTGGCCCTACTCCCTATTCACTCTTGCTTTCTGACTGGAACCAGCTGGGTCCTCACCATCATGCCTTCTCTGCTTGCTGTGATATCCTTTCCACCATGATGGACAAATGACCTTGACCTCTGAGAAGAAAGAAATCCTTCCTCCTTTACGTTGCTTCTTGTCCAATGCTGCATGACAAGACTTCTGGGGAGAAGCTTCACCCACGTCCACTGACCAAAAAATAGGGAGCCTATAAAATAATAATACCACCAACATCCAACTTGGTGAACCAGTAGAGTTGCTCTAGGGTTACTTACGGGAATTTGATTGAGGGGTTAGTTACAGAAGCAGCAACGACTCAGAGACAGCTGTGTCAGCAAAGCCCATCGAGCACAGGTGACAGTGCACAGAAGCTGGGAGCCTAGAGCAATCTTCACAGCCTGCAGGCAGGTCAACAGGTTGGAGAGTGTCCCATCTCAGTGACGAGGTTTGTCTAAGCCTCTTCTGCTTCTTCGGGGCAGCGGGTCTGGCGTCAGCGTCTTCTTTGCAGCTTGGGTTGTCTGAATGTGCAGCTCGGCAGCTTAGTTTGTTTACTGTTGGGAAAAGAAGAGCTACAGAATCTGGTCAGTTTCAGGGACTTCCTGAAGCTGTTTTGAGTTGTTTACCTTCTGGCTTAAGGAGCTTTCCTACAGGGTGGGATGTTTCAATCTCAGAGGAACAGATACAACATCCAGTTATTTAGTTACAGATAGAAAAGGCTCTTGGTAGAACAACCACTGTGTTGGAAATGTCCCCCTTAGGGCTAGAGCAATATCTTGGTGACTAAGAGCACTTGCTGCTCTTCCAGAGGGCCTAAATTTGGTTCTTGCCATCCACATTAGATAGCCTGTTACTTCACTTTCTGGGGATCTGACACCCTCTTCTGGTCTCAGGAGTGAACACACACACACACACACACACACTCACATTTTCCATATTTTCCTGCCCTTCTCAGATCTCCTATTTGGGTGGAGTTAACTGACAGCCCAGATGTTGTGCTCAGAAATAATGTATAGGGTTCCTATCCAGAATCTACTTTCCACAGGCTGCCCCAGTCATTACCTGATCATGGCAGAGGTAATAAGGTGAGTCAGACTCTAGAAGATGGGGTGTCCTCCTGCTGCCCGACTTTGGCTATGATACATCTTGGCTTCCCAGATTGTTTTAAACACTCTATTGCCATCTCCGATGGTCCCTCTTTATTTTTTCGTCCTTCCTTTTCTCTTAACTCCACCATGGTCTAATCTTTCTTCCATTGCTCCCTCTGCCCCCTGCCCAGTTCCTTCCTAGATTCTTTACCTGACATTTACCCAAACAAATATCTTAGAAGCATAAACTGCCTTGATGTCTACTTCTTAAAGGACCCCAGCTTACCACCTTTCATTCTCTCCATAAGGAACAGATAAGAGCTTAGACTCCAGAGACAGAGCCCTTCTCAGCTACCTACTAATAGGCTAAGTCTTCCTCCTACCTCACATTCAGTGAATATAGCCTTAGCAGCAGCATCTGTAGAGGGAAAGCATCCATGGTAAACTAATCTCATGATGTGAGGAGGCAAAAACACTTACATGAAAACTCCTTGGCATGGTGCAAGGGTACCAGGTCTGTGTACCTGTCATTGTGAAGAGCTTGCCCTTTTGTCAAGACATGGAGATGGGTAGAAAGTGGTAACAGGAAGTGAAAATAAGGAGAGCAAAGTGATATGGAGAGCAAAGTGTCCACCATGTTAAGACTAGGGAAACGCCGGTCAGCAGAAGAAAACTTGTGTGCAAGCCTGAAGGCAGGCATGCATGGAGCAGCAGCATTTGGACAGAACAAGATCAGGGAGATGGCAGGAAGGTAGCCAGAGACGAAAAAGGGTGAGGAAGTCAAGGAGGTGAGTGAGGACCAGAGAAAAGTCCAGTCTTCTCTTCCATCGCTAAGTTATTCTATGTGGATTTGGGAAGCCCAGAGCTCTGATAGTTGGGTTTTTACTTTCTAGCACATGGTCAGAGGTAACCCAAGGTAACCCCCAGTAAAGACATATGGGAAAACAAAACATTCTTCTAAAGGGTTTCTATCCTGTGTGCTTCCATAGACCTTGATTCAGAATTTCCCCCTTTCAAACCTTTTCTTATCTAGTCATATTGTGATGAACATAGGTTTGCTTTATAGCCTTATCAGCTAAATGATTCATTTTTTCTCAAATGTGTGTGTTTGTGTGTGTGTGTGTGTGTGTGTGTGTTTCTCAATATATAAAAGATAACTAGGTTTATTTCAGTTACCAAAGTTTCTGTGGCATCGAAATAACACACCAACTACCCTGTGACTGGTAATTACTCTAAGTTCTGCTAATTTTCACTTGGCTGAACTTAAGTGTCCCAGCTGCTCTGATGAGCATCGGTGAGTCCTCTGTATAAATGGGTAGCGTTTGATAACCACTATAGCAGGTTTACAGGGAAGTGCCTGCAGTGCCTAGTTATAGGGATGCTTCTATTTTATCTTTGTGGCAGTTTTGTGTGAAGCCACAAGAAAGAAAAAACTGCATATTTAAGGCCCTAAGCACTCCATTCTATTTAACAGAACTATCTTCAAAACAAGCATTTAGCTGTATAATTCACCAAGGTCTCAACTCCTTCACTTATGAAATTTATTCTAATATGCTCCTTATGCCTACCTGAGGGAGGTACTTCTTCACTAGTGGATTCCCTGAGACCTG
Source organism: Mus caroli (assembly GCF_978045245.1). Lineage (NCBI taxonomy): Eukaryota > Metazoa > Chordata > Mammalia > Rodentia > Muridae > Mus > Mus caroli. The sequence goes on along the minus strand of NW_028227256.1, from coordinate 151,842,025 downwards.
AGACAATAATCCCTGAGACAATATGAAACAATTTAACATTATCCTGAGGGTAGCCCTTTTATCCACAACTTCAGTGAAGGTAAAAAGAAAAATGGAAAACTTATCTAACCAGAATTCCAGACAGAATTGACAGATTGAGTAGTGAGCCAGTTAGGCAAACTGCTGGGCTTTCAACTCAAATCAGAGCCCTGAGGAAAAGAACAGCTTTTGCAGCAGGGTTCACCTGGGCAAAATCACAAAGGACGTGGGTTTCCAGGACTTAGGCTGTAGTTTACCCACATCAGGTCCTCTGTTAAGGGCTGGAATTCCTCTGCTAAAATATATGGACTCCCCCAGGGAACCCAGAAACCTCACTGTTTCTGCCTCTAATGGGAATTGAGGTCCTGGTACCATTCATTCATCCTGTGGCCTCAGTTGGTAAGTCTGCAAAATGGAGCAGTATTTGCATAATCAACACTATCTTTCTTAAATATCAGTAGGCTTTGCCCAGTAATTACATGTGACGGAAGGAGGGCCTAGTGGAGACTGACAGGAAGTACTGGAATCTTAAGATTGAATAGGAAAAAAGTCCGATACCAGTGATTTTGGTCAGATAGAAGGCCATAGTAGAAAAAAAATAGTGCCAAGATTTGGATTAACAAAGAATACAATGGCGATTCTTCCAATGTATCACTTTTTGACTATGAAGAATGAAGATGTTTTCTAGGTTGTCCCCTAGTCTACAACAGTATCTGTCATGCTTGGTTATTCTCCAATGTCATCTGTTTGGCTACATTGACTAATTACAAAGTAATGACCTTTGGAGATTCTATGTAAGCTAAGTTGGGGAACAGAGACCACGTTTTACTACTGCATTTGCAGTAACCAGCAATTCTCAGTAGATGGGGATCCAGGAGGTGGAGATCAGATGCTCTATTCTTCGTTGACACTAGGCATGCAAATGGTGCACATACATACAAGGGAACACTCATACATATTACTTTTTTTAAGCTTTAAAAAATACAATAGAGTCACAAATGGACAGAATATATGAAATCTTGGTTTACATAACACTGGAAATCAAAAGAACTAAGGACAGTGATATCAGGATGTGGGTGGTGGGATGTGGGCAGAATGTGGGTGGGATGTGGGCAGTATGTGGATGGGATATGGGCAGGATGTGGGCGGGATGTGGGCGGGATGTGGATAGATAAGCGTTATAGTCATCCTACCTTACATCCCAGAAAACTCTCCAGTCTCTGGTGCAAATTGAGGTTCAATGGACTATTTCAGCTAAACAAGAAATCTGAGAACCTGGTGACATTTAATTGGTAGGATTCTCAAGACAGAGGCTCAAAGAAAAACGAACAAGTGAGCAAGAAAGTGAAGGAGAGGCATACAGAAGCCATATGTATGGCTTATGAGATCATGAGCAAACTTTGGATGGCTTTTGAGTTGCTGGTAAAGCATGAGTATACACACACACACACACACACACACACACACACACACACAGAGGGCTATCTAAGAAGGGGAAAGAGACATCTTAGAACAAGTAGCCAAGACTAATAGAGTCAATAGTGCCTGTTCTCAACATTCAAGGATCAAATAGGATTTTGCATCAGTGGAGAGAAATAATTAGTCCTGGGCTAGTAACTGTCCCAGTCCTGGCTAACAAATCTCTACCAAGCCAACAAGGAGAATTAGACTCCTTCCAAGGAACTCAGCTCCATTACAGAAGTACGCAGGGATTTGAAGACGTAACAGTACAAACTACTCAAAACAAAATAGAGAGACGACTTAGGCATACATGCACAGACCAGCATTATGCTGTGGCTATTTTCCAGCAGCCAATCCATTTAACTACAGCACCTAAGATGCGCCTGTGGCTGTCAATGGGAGGTGAGCAAGTGTCAGGGAAGAATATGTAAAGAACTAGAGCTGAAAGTGTCCCAATGTGTTGAAGATAATAAAAACAAATATCCAAAGAATTCAAACAACTTTTAGCACAATTAATATAAGGACACATTATAATAAAATGGCCCCAAAAGCAATAATGAAAAGAGCCAGAAGAGTGAAGCATCATGAGAAGAACCAAGATAGGGAAGAAAGCAGGCTGAGGGATGGAAAGAACACAGTGGAACCGGAGAGAAAGCATGCACATGCCCGGAGACAGTGGAGTTGCACTTTAAAGCATTTAAAACGAGCCATATTGCCTTAACCTAGAATTGTATAACCATTGAAAATGCCTTTCAAAAAAATGAAGGCAAATAACTTCTCACACTCGAATACTGAAAAGGCATTTTGACAGCAAATCTTTAGCATAATAAATGTTAAAGGAAGTCCTTCAGATGGAAGTCTGCATCTATTAAAGAGGGACCGAAATGGCAACCATGAGGCAGATATGTGATGGTTTTTCTTGTTTAAATCACATTTTTAAAGATGATTGACTCGTCCCAAGTGACACTGAGCAACAAAGATGGTACCAGTAAGTAGTGATTGCTGAGAAGACCTCTGGGGGAAAAAATTCAAAAGCTAGAAGTGAACTTGACCTGATAACTAGTTTCCATCAGCAAACTATGTACATGTTATGTCACAGCAGTTGCCGAGGTGGAAGATGAGACAGTCTCCATTCTGACACAATACCCCTGAAAATTAAGATCCAAATGTTTGAGACAATGCCATTGAGAGATCGACAGCTTTAGCAATACTTACAGGGGATAAAAATAAAATGGCAGACTACACCAGCGGTGCGGGTACCCCAGTGCAGAACCAATGCATCCCTTGCAGCACACAATCATATGATGCAAGATTATACATAGGGATTCTACAAAGCCAAAGCTATGGCAGTAGCAGAAAGAAAGACTCTCATGGATTCAGTCTGAACCATCTGGAGTCATATAAAAGTGACTCTGCAGTAAACGACGGGGCAACTGAACTACTTTTGAAAGAACATGACCACCCTGGGTTATGAGATTTCTCCTGACAACAGCCTGATTCAGTGGACCAAGCTTTTGAAGTATCAAAGGCCATTCATAATCCTTAGTGGTGTGGTCGGCATCTGTACCATCCTATTTCTGCTGTGTTCTTTTTAACTGGTAGGTCAGCTCCAGGGACTCTCCACAGCTGCCTCCTTCGTGCCCTGATCTGGAAGAAGCAAACTAAGGAGAAACGGACTGCCCGAGCATTTACCAGCCAGATGAATTCAAATCCGAGAGCTGTGAGCTAGCCGGGTTGAACTAAATCCAATTTTCAAGCACATATTGTTCTTAATGTTAAAGGGGAAACAAATACCGACAACAAGGTTTTCATCTGTTTTTCCCTCGTTAAAAGGTATGTAAGCAGTCGAAAGCAGACCATCTGGGCTTCAATGAGGGTTGAAGCCTGGTGGCCAGTGGGTGTCACAGCTAGACTCTTCTCTCACAGTGTGGAGCTATCCACATCTAAAGAATGCTTTGCTTTCAGCCCGCAAGACTAGGTATGAATAAAAGTAATTTTGTCTTTTAATTTAACGCTCACAGGGAGAAATCAGATGTCCCTTTCCCATAGTCAACTATAGAGGTCTACTCTTTTGTGTCCCGCTTTTGGCAGCTGAGAAAAATTCTATTTTTTTTCACTGATTCTTTAATATAACCATAAACCAACATCATCATGTTTGAGGTTGTCTGAAGTGGAATGTAAAAAGGGGGTGTCTTTTTCCTTTTATAATGTTGAGTACATTGAGGTCACCCATGTCATTGGCAATGGGTCAAGGATGGCAGGCCTTAGATTAGGAGACAGTAATTATTTTGAATTTTTTAAATTATCTCTTCCATCGGGTTAATATTTGCTACAAGGTAAAAAAAAAAATCTCTCTTTCACTCTCTTTTACCATAACAAAAGAAACTGCCCCTCACTGTGTGAAGATTAATACTGAGGACTGATTTTCCAGGAGAACTGCTTACTGAGCCACACACGCAAAGCACAGAGGGGTCACTCTCCAGGTAATTCCAGTTGTAAGTGTTCTTCACTGTAGAGTAAAAGGGGAAGAACTGCCTGATGAAGTAGGAACCCTGTCCTCTATATATCTGGCCATTCCAAATCTGTTGGGTTCCCCCAGACCTCCAGGTCTTTAATTATTTTTGTCCCCGACCCCCAGGTGATGGTCTTTTTTTTTTGTCCCTACCCCCAGGTAATGGTTTTACCACTGAAGGTTTTGAGTGACTCCATCTACCAGAGCCTGTCTTCTAGACCATGCCTGGCCAGTGCCAGAACTGTAATCCACCCACCCATCAAACCCACCTGTATCAACTCTCAGTATCTGTCAAGTGCCTCTGGTTAGTATTTGGCTCTTCGATAACCCCTCATAGTTCTTTGTACTCCAGTGTTATCAATAATATTGTCTCCTCCTGATCTGTTGGCCGGGGATTCCCTTAAGAGGAGGTTAAATTGTTCTACCGTGAATCTTAAAGAATTGGGGAAGTGTGTTCGTTTGGTAAGCTCTCTCCTGAGACCACAACCCTAGACAAAGCTATGGGCAACTAAAGAATGCTGAGAGTGGAGACTGAACATAGTATATTTGCATATATAGGGACATATATTATTATGTAAACATATGCATGCATAAATAAAAAATAACAATTAAAGAAAAAGAGTTTAGAGACCATGGACTTAAGAAAGAACATAGGAGGGGGTGTTCATGGTAGAGGATTGAGAGAAGAAAAGGATAGGGAAAAATGACATAATATTTTAATAAAATTAACTATTTTAATTTAATGCAATTACATTTTAAACTTTTTATAAAATTTTAAGGTTGTAAATATAAACAAACAAATGCACCCCCCTTAATAAATAAAGCAATGGTGTCTGTCATCATTGGTATTCAGTATTGTCCTGGAGGGTCAAACCAGTGCAGAAAGGTAGGAAAAACAAATGAAAGCTACTCAAGTGGGGAAGGAAGAATAAAACTCTCATGCGCAGACAATGTTATCATCTATGTAAAAAGCTCTTAATGGGAATCCCACTAAACCTATGGACTGAGCTTAGAAAGGTGTTGGATTAGAGAATTAAATATAGGTGCTGGCGAGATGGCTCCATGGTTAAGATCACATACTGCAAAACTCAGGATGTCCTTGTTCTTAATAGCTGAGTAGTATTCCATTGTGTAAATGAATCACATTTTCTGTATCCGTTCTTCTGTCATGGAACATCTGGGTTGTTTCCAGCTTCTGGCTATCACAAATAAGGCTGCTATGAGTATAGTGGAACACATGCCCCTGCGGCAAGGTGGAACATCTTTTGGATATATTCCCAAGAGTGATATAACTGTGTCTTCAGGTAGATCTATTTCCAATTTTCTGAGGAACCTCCAGGTTGATTTCTAGAGTGGTTGTACCAGTTTGCAATTCCACCAGCAGTGGAGGAGTGTTCCTCTTTCTCCACATCCTCGCCAACATGTGCTATCACCTGAGGTTTTATCCTAGCCATTCTGGTTGCTGTAAGGTGGAATCTCAGGGTCCTTTTGATTTGCATTTCTCTGATCACTAAGGACTTTGAACATTTCTTTAAGTACTTCTCGGCCATTCAAAATTCCTCTGTTGTGAATTCTTGGCTTAGTTCTATACCCCATTTTTTGATTTGGTTGTTTGGAATTTTGGTGGATAGTTTCTTGAGTTCTTTATATATTTTGGATATTAGCCCTCTATCAGATGTGGGGTTAGTGAAGATTTTTTTCCCAATCTGTAGGTTGCTGATTTGTCGTATTGACTATGTTCTTTGCCTTACAGAAGCTTTCCAGTTTCATGAGGTCCCATTTATCACTTCTTGAACTTAGAGCATGAGCCATTGGAGTTCTGTTTAGGAAATTTCCCCCTGTGCCAATGAATTCAAGGCTCTTTCCCATTTCCTCTTCTATTAGATTCAGTGTATCTGGATTTATGTTGAGGTCTTTGATCCACTTGGACTTGAGCTTTGTGCAAGGTGACAAATATGGACCTATTTTCATTCTTGTATATACAGACAGCCAGTTAGACCAGCACTATTTATTGAAGATGCTTTCTTTTTTCCAATGTATATGTTTAGTGTCTTTGTCAAAGATCAAGTGACCATAAGTGTAAGATGAAATTATCTATGCCATTGATCAACGTGTCTATACCAATACCATGCAGTTTTTATCACTATTGCTTTGTAATAAAATTTGAGGTCAGGGATGGTGATTCCCCTAGCTGTTCTTTTATTGTTAAGATTTGTTTTCACTATTCTGGGGTTTTTGCCTTTCCAGATGGAATACTACTCAGCTATTAAGAATGAGGACATCCTGGGTTTTGCAGGCAAATGGATGTAACTAGAAGATATCATCCTGAGTGAGGTAACTCAAACCCAAAAGGAATTCATGGTACTCACTAATAAGTGGATACTAGCCAAAAATAATAATAAAGTACAGAATACACAAGATACAGCCCACAGAACTTAAAAAAGTCAACAAGCTAAAGGACTCAAGTGAGGACACCTCAGTTCCACTTGGGAGGGAGAAGAAAGCAATCACAAATGGGGAGGAAGGGAGGGACCTGGGAGGGAAAGTGGCCTCTTCGGGAGGTAGGAGTTGGGACACCCTCCAGAATGCGCCAGAGAGAGACCTGGGAAGTGAGAGACTCTCAGGACTCAAAGGGTGGGACCTTAGATGAAATGCCTGACTTGTAGAGAGAGCCCACCTCCAGCAGGAAGACAGGGCATCAAATGAGGGAGGGGGTTGCCATTCCACAGTCACATCTCTGATTCATAATTGTTCCTGTCTGAAAGAACAACAGGGATGGAAATGGAGAGGAGCCTAAGGAAAAGAAGGTCCAGTGACAGACACAAAGTGGGATCCCGCTCAAGGGGAGGTCCCAAGGCCTGACACTCTTACTGAGGCCATGGAGCACTCACAAAAAAGGGACCTAGCATAACCACACTCCAGAAGACCCAACAAGCAGCTGAAAGAGTCAGTAGGAGATATTTGCACCCAACCAATGGACAGAAGCAGCTGGCCCCTGTGGTTGAATTAGGGAAAGGCTGAAAGAAGCTGAGGAGGAGGGTGAGCCTGTAGGAGGACCAGCAGTCTTAATTAATCTGGACCCCTAACATCTCTCAAACACTGACCACCAAACATACAGCATACACCAGCTGATATGAGGCCCCCAACACACATACAGCAGAGGACTTCCAGATCTGTGTTCATTCAGAGATGATGCACCTAACCCTCAAGAGACTGGAGGCCCCAGGGAGTTTAGAGGTCAGGTCGGGGAGAAGGTGACATCCTTATGGAGACAGGGGTGTGGGGAGGAGGTATGGAATGTGGAAGATTTAGAAGGTAGATGGGGGGTGGATAAAATCTGGAGTATTAATTAATTAATTAATTAATTTTTAAAAAAAGATTACATACTGCTCTTGCAGAAGATTCAACTTCAGTTTGTAGCACTCATATCCAGTGGCTGGCAAACAATACCTGTGGCCTCCATGTACACCAACAGGCATGTGCTCAGGTGCACATGCACTCATGTACACATGCATGCACACACGTGCACACATGCGCGCACACACATACACAACTAAATACAAATCTTTCTAAAAAGAAAAGAATATTAACTTGTTAAAATCAATTGTCTTTCCGTCTGCAGTCTCCACTCATTAGAAATCATAACTTAATAAAACAAATATATTAGTACCAGAGAGATAGAATCTTTAAGCATGAAAGTTGCAAAATATGCACATGTCTATACATTGAAAGATGCAAAATACTTGCCAAGAGAAATTAGAAATCATAATGAAAGGAAAAATTTGCCAAGTCTGTAGTGGAGATTCTCAGTTAGGTATCAATTCTGCCTGGTTTTTTTTGTTTGTTTGTTTTACAAGTTAGATATAATTCCAATAAAAAACCTCTTAGCAGTCTCCTCTGTGACGCTAACAAATGGATTTCACAATTTATGAAAATGCAAAGAATCTAAACACATACACTTCTGACATAAAAGAATAACTTAAATACTAATACCACCTCATTTCATAACACTACAAAACTCCAGTGAGTGAGACCATGCAGTCTTGCTTGGTATCAAGAGAGATGAGCACGCCAATAATACACAGGGCTCAGCACAGAAACAGACCTACACACACATGGAAAGTGGTGACATTTGACAAGGGACAAGGGCACTTCAATCAACTAACGGTCGTCATTTTCACAAATTTTGCTCTTCCCAACTGGATATAAATACAAACTGCATATTATCTAAGATAGTGCATGTGTAAAACTCATTGTATCTTTGGATAGGGCTTAGGCAAAGTTGTTTGTTTGTTTATTTCACACATGATACTGAAAGAACCATTTCTCTAAGAGCAAAACAATATCAGGATTTTAAAAACTGGGCCACAGAAGATTATATGCCCTAGTACAGGGGAATGCCAGGGCCAGGAAGCAGGAGTGGGTAGGTTGGGGAGCAAGGGGAGAAGGGTATGAGGACTTTCGAGATAGCATTTAAATGTAAATAAAGAAAATATCTAATTAAAAAAAAACTGGGCCAGAGAGATGGCTCGGCAGTGAAGGGCACTTGCTATGATGATCTCTAGGGACCACGTGGCAGAATGAAAGAGATGACTCCTATAATTTGCCCTCTGACCTTCATATACACAATGTGGTAAATAAGCCCACCATCATACACTCACAAATAAATGACTAAAGTTGAAAAGCTCAAATGTTTTCTTTCGAAGGCATTTAAGAGAATGAAAAGGATGCTAGGGAAAATATTACATATCGCATAATTAAAGATAGAGCCGAGGACATACGCACATGAGAGCATGCATATTAGTAGTCACTGGGAGATGGAAACCTAGTCTGCTGTGAGGTACCGCAGCCTCTGGGTATCTTTCTTATTAAAAAGAATGATTACATAAAGCTTGATAAGGATGTGGAGGAACTGCAATTCTTACAGGATGCCAATAAGAGAATAAAATGTCACAAGCACTATTAAGAACCATTTGACTGTCTCCTAAAATGGTATGCACCTATGATATGACCCAGTTATTCTACCTCAAATACTTCTTCCAAAGAGACTCAGGAATGTACCCATATTGTAACCTTTTCATGGACATTCAGGGAAGACTGATTGATCATTGTCCCAAAGTTGAAATAACCCAAATATCCATCCATAGCTGATGGCTAACCTGTCATATATTTATATACTATATATAATAATATATAACACTAGTCAAAAGTGAATGAACTATGGACTCAACTACCTGTTTGAGACTCAAAACTATTGTAACTATTGAAGAAAAATATAAAGTATTGATTTTATCTACATAAATAGGAAGCGCTAATTATTGTGCTGTAGTAAAGTGTGTCACTGGCTGTGGGGGGATAAGACTACAGTGCTGGCAGGGCAGAGTCACAGCAGGCAAGAGGAAGCTCCTGGGACACAGATGTGTCTATTGTTTCCATTGCAATAATGGTCTCAAATGTGTAAATCAAAATTTATGACACTGTGTTTCAGAGAGGTTTAGCTCACTGTGTGCCAGCTGAACACCGCTAACACTGTTTTCATAAGAGAATCTCTGAGATAGGACTCTGGGTGTATGCAATTTTTAAAAAACATTCTATAACTGTTGAAAAGAGAACCACTGACTTCAAATGCAGGTCTGGAGAGAAGCAGCCATGGCTCTCCTACAGAGGGTTTAATGCACACTTCTCTCAACAGCCTTCATAGATTTCAAGGCCCTGTCTCTCACGCAGCTCTGGTACTCAAATGCAGGCTAGTTGAGAGATGCTGACAACGCTGCTGAACTGTGTGAGGTATCCTTAGCACCCACTTCCATGTTTCTTATGGTCCCATTTATAGCTGTCAACTTTAGTCTATCAAAGGTCATTTGCTTATATATATAAGCGTTATATATCTATCCAACTGCCCTTTGTCCTACCATCATACCTTACTGTACCAATTTGAAATACAAATAGAATAATGAAACATCAAGTGGTTTGTTTTATTATGTTTTGTTTTGTTTTGTTTTGCTTTGTTTTGTTTTGTTGTGGGCTATTGCATAGAAACATAATATAGGCATGTGCTCCTTTGCTGCAAACGTCACTCAGAGTTTCAACAGAAGGAAATAGTTTATTTTTTTTTTTGGAAGATACCAGAGGAGTTCATTAGCTTATAGTAGATCTCTCAAACTACATACACTTATATCTGCCTTCCCCCCAAAAAGCCCCCCAAAAGGATGTTGCAGGAGACAGTGTCTTTGCAGAGTCTGTTCAGGTATGCAGAGAACCCTGCCAAGACCCACCAAATTTTAGCAGCATGTTAGCATTCATACGTCTCATGGCTGCATAAATGATTGCAACAACAACAAAAAAAATGTGGAGATGTACTTTGGGCACTTGTGAAGCTCTTCGGCAAGGAGATAAAGATCAGGGGACCTGCAGAGACTTTGGGTAGTGTATACCCTGATAAGTTGCCAACACTGGCATCTGGGCTGAGGTGGGTGTGATCTGGGCTTTCTGTGATCTGAGTCATCACCTATGATGAGACCTCAGTGCCATGCAGCTGCCATTCCACATGGTCCTGTTAAGTTTCCAGGCTCACAATGTCATTTCCAGCCTTCCACCTTAGTATAGAAACAACATATCCAGAACAGTGCAATTTCTTCATATCCAGGTATTAGCCTCTCTCCTCTTTACAATTAAACTTAAAAACAACAACACAACTGTATCCCATCTACTCCCCTTTCAAAATGTCCTTATCCACATCATGCCTCTGTACAATAAGTATGATGCTGTAACATGCTAGAATAGTGGGAAGCATGAACTCTGTCATCTTAGAACCTGGATGGACATCCTAACTCCTCCCTATAAGATATTTGAGCAAGTGTGATACTTCTATTTGTCTTGGCTTCCTACTTAATATAAGGATAATTCGAAGAGTACTTACCTCTGGAGTCATAGGGAAGAGTGCTAAGCTCTATGAATGCGGCTCTTAGAGCAACAGTGATGGGCACACGGTGAGTACTGTTGGCCATTGTGATGTTCGGCCACACCTTCTGGTCTCCTTTCTGCCATTTGACACTTGCCTAGTTTTCTGTCTTCCTAGGCAATCACCTTTTACCTGCTTAGGAGCTGGTTTTTCTCTACACACTATGCAGACTGTGAACCTGGTAGCTTCTCATTCCACGAAACGAACGGTCTCGGCAGTTCAAACATGGCTCTGATGGTCTGGAGGATTCCTGGGGAGCCAATGGTCTTTGGTCCAGATGAGGCGGTGGAGGAGCTGAGCTGCGGTGTCAATATAAGATGGAAGCAACAACAGCAGGACAGACACACTCCCTGCAGCCTGCAGCAGGACTGACACACTCCCCAGCAGGGAGCAAGAGCATGCTCACAAGCAGTACTGCTTTTGCCTTGGACCTCTTCACAGTGAGGAGGCTGCTCCCAGAAGGGGCAGAGAGGCTCTTCCCTCAGTTAATCCTTCCTAGAAACACCCTGGAAAGCCCTGTGTCCTTGTGTCCTCAGCTGATTCGAGATCCAGTCAAGTTAACAACCTAGACTTGTGGGTCTCAAACTTCCTAATGCTGTGACCCTTTAATACAGTTCCTCATGTTGTGTAGACCATAAAATTATGTTTGCTGCTACTTCATCACTGCAATTTTACTACTGCCAAATGTTAATATTTTTGGAGATAGTGGTGGACAAAGGGGTCACAATCCACAGGTTGAGAACCATGGACCTAAACTAACTATAAAACCCTCCAAAGCTTGACTTTATGTTCATTGCTCACTCAAAGGCTTTTCCATTGCTCCAGGTGCTTAGGTTAGAAACATGGACAATAGTTTGATTTGTATCCATCCTTCGTCTCCACAATCCACTGCTCAGGAAGGCGAGCCGACTTTATCTATTACCTTGAATCAATTTAGAATCTATAATGACTTGCAATCCCTAGTTGAGGTTATCTCCATTTCCAGGCTGGATTGCTGCATACAAGAGAGGGCGATGCAGATTGGTCTTCTTTCATTCTGTCTATTTCCTTTCCACACAGTTCTCTTGCCATGAAACCTCATTAAAATAAGAATTAGTTCTTGTTCTATGTCAGACTTTACAATAGCCTTTCCTTGTTCGTAAAACCTAGACATGCGACACATGGTTCTTTCAATGCATATAATTTCTCTCCTCATTGCGCCCTCCCATTTATCATCTTCAGAACAGCAGGCTAAGAGGCATTCGATAGCCTAAATTTTCCTAATTTACTATCACTTTCAGACTCACATTCTCCTTCCTATACACACCCCCTGACCATCCTTTTAAGTAATTCCTACCTGACTCTGGTGCTATTTACCAAATCTAATAAATCACCACCTTGATAATGTTGGCTAGTTTTACATTTATTGATATCTTCTTCAGCATCTATTCTTATGAGAAGATTTCATATTTTCTATTCTCTGACTTGTAATATCTCTAGGTCCCCTTATTGATGATTTAAGCAAAATTCTACACTTGATCTTAGCCAAAAGGCTGAGAAGCAATTAAGCAAAATTCTAGACCTGTGTGATTTTACTTTTTGTAAAACTTACCTTTTAACAACTATGTGATAGCTTGGGTGTCACCCTCATTGTGTAGATGATAAAACAGAGCCTTGGTTGAAATTGGAACAGAGAACAATGAAATTACTTATTAGCAAGTCAGAGAAGAGCATTTACCTTAGTCCATGCCCATCAGTAGTACCGATCCATCCTCTATAGTAAGCTGGAGTCTTTATCAGTTTGTATGCCATGGTAGCTCACCCCCTGAGGCAGCACCTGGAACAAGGCAGATCTTCAACAGAAACATGAGAGCCTTGGCCAAAGGTTAAGCATCTGAAGACTTCCGTTCCTGACAGTCCATGATCTTGGGAAGTGGGAAAAATCAACTGCAGCTACTGTGACCCCAGAAGATCAGAACACATGAGGATGAGACATGCTGACAAGTTCTTCCATGATGTCCCCCTGGGAGAGAACACAAGACAAATGCTATTAGAATAGTTGAAACCCCATCGCTGAAACCCAGCTATACTGATCTCTAACTAATAAATCACAACACAGGATTCTTCATAGTCTTGATGAACATTTTAACCTGTCTAATACAAGTCTTTGTTTTATCATTTGTGTTGGCTCCAGAATTTAGGAGGGTGCCAGGCATATAGCAAAGGCTTAGAAACACTTGTTTGAATAAATGAATGGTTATAGTGGCAATTTTGCTAATGTTTTGATGGAAGACTTGTAATGGAAGAAACACATTGGATGATCTCCAGGCAGCATTTGACCCAATTGAAATTTTCTTTCATCAGATTTTCCTGGGGATTGTCAACCAGAAACTCATATCCCTTTCTGGGTCATTTCAGAGCCGTCATCTCTTCTGGGATCTAAATAGTAGAATTTCTTACATCTTCTTGCTTCTGGACCTCATGTCTTGTTCCTAAAATCCTATCTATATATTAATGATTTTTCCAATTTCCTATCCTGAGCTTTTATCTGCTCATGAGCTCATGCACATATTCAGTCGAAGCTCTGACATCTCATTATGAACCCAAACTCACTGTGTTCAACATAGCAATAATTGTCTACTTTTTTCCCAAGTAAACAAACAGCAAAACCAGGAGAAGGCCCTTCCTGCCCCTCTGCTTCTGTCTTCTCAGTGACTGGATGGATGAATGGATGGGTGGGTGGGTGAGTAGGTAGTATCTATCCCCGTTCTGAGACAAATCTAGGTATTATGTTCTTTAAATTTTTTTCCATTTCCTTATTTCACCTTTTTTTATTAGATATTTTCTTTATTACATTTCAAATGTTATCCCCTTTCCTGGTTTCCCCTCCAAAAACACCCTACTCTATCCCCCTTCCCCCTCCTCACCAACCTCCCCTCCTCCACTCCCACTTCCTGGCCCTGGCATTCCCCCTACACTGGAGCACTGATCACAGGACCAAGGGCCTCTCCTCCCATTGATGACTGACAAGGCCATCTCCTGCTACAGAGGATGCAACTAGAGCCATGGGTCCCTCCATGTGTACCCTTTGGTTGGTTGTTTAGTTCCTGGGAGTTCTTGGGGGTACTGGTTGGTTCATATTGTTGTTCCTCCTATGAAACTGTAAACCCTTTCAGCTCCTTGGATCCTTTCTCTAGCTCCTCCATACCACCTTGAATGTGCCCAATCTTGGCTCATCTCAGAAGCTAAGCAGGGTCAGGCCTGGTTAGTACTTGGATAGGAGACCACCTGGGAATACGAGATCTAAGTATTACTCTTACTGTCTCTCTCACTTGCCTACTAGAGCCCAGCTTCTTAGACACTGGGTCACATAACTGCGGGTGGGGATAATGAGAAAATTGACAAGAGTCAAGGTTTCTGGATGCAAAACCAAAAATTAGTTTTAAAAAATCAAGTGGGTGATGGAGATGTTACTGGCAGTACTTAGCCATGTTACAATGTGCACCATTGTAGCAGCCTTGGTTCTGAACACACAACAGGCACACTGCACCACACGTGCCATCACGTGTATAACTCCACTTATACTTAACACTATTGTGTGCTGAATTACAGCATTTTTACTGTACATGCCCAGTTTTATAATCTTAGAGAAGTTTAAAAGGGGAGGTCTTTTACTACTACCCTAACGTCATTCCTCAGCATGTAATTATCACATTAATGTATCTTTGGATGGTGCTTTTTAGAACATTTGCTGCTAGTGGAAGCTTATACAACTTGTTTGAATGAACACCGAAAACACCCATTAAAGCATTAACATTGGTTCTTTGCATGCCCACTCTCCCCCCGGCCCCCGAAAGCATTTGTAAAAATCAATCGGGGGTACAGCTTGTAGCAATAACAAAGGTGACAGAGACGGGGAATCATGTGAGAGGCTGAGACTAAGTCAGAACTCTGAGCTGTGACAGCCGAATCTCTGCTCCAACTCTGATAGCATTGGCATGAGCCATGGTATCAGAAGGAAGGAAGCGATGGATTTTCCACACTCTCCGTTGCTTATAACACTCTGGGGTATTGTGATCACTCTGTACCTGGGCTGTTGTTGTGGTAAGGCTGCAGAGGGTCGACAGAGAGCGACTAAAGTGAGACTGGGAATTGAAACCATCTGAACCAAAAGAATCTTTCAACCCAAAATATGGCACTCCGCCATATTGGTTATTTGAGTTGAAGGCTTTTGAAAAACAGCACATACAGGAAGGGCTCTTGGCCTTTCCCATTTCTTCTGAGGCAGAGTATAAATTTCCTGTGAGAAAGGTGCCCTCCCTGTGGAAAGGAAAGCGTTCTTATCGCTGGAGACAGGAAGTCGATCTCCTGAGATGAATCTGTACAGATAAAGCTCACTAAAAATAACGCTTATATTCCCGCAGTTCGCCCCATATATTTCCTAGCCACTTCTGAGCACGTTGTTGTCTCTAGTCCAAGCCCTTTCCCCTATGTCTTGTCATGGCTTTGCATTTATTAACCTTTGTTAAAATGGGATATGTGTTTTGTGAGTCTAACAGATTCTTCGGGTTTTCAATTCTATGAACACTTCCATGATGCATTCTAACATTATTATTTTTTAAATGGTATTTTTTTCCTCTTATTAATTTTTCTTTTGTTAGTTTAATTTACCGCCTTCAGAAGCTGAACCTGGGATGGGGGTGGGAATGGGAGTGAGGGTGGGTGTGAGGAAGAGATCTCTTTCCTCCTCCAAACTGTGAAGTGAGAAAAATTAAGGGCTCAAAACAAAGAAGACTACTGCCTTCATTCAGTCCATGGGAGCATTGCTGGACCCTGGCCAGAAATTATGCAGAAAGTCTAAATCAGTGGTTTCCCTTAGGTTCCTCCCCTAAGAGCTCAGGGAATCTTGCAGAAGACGGACACTCCCTCCTGCTGGGTTGCCTTATCCAGCCTTGGTGTGAGGACTTTTGCCTTGTCTTACTGATGGCCGTGTGTGTGTGTGTGTGTGTGTGTGTGTGTGTGTGTGTGTGTGTGTGTATGTGTGTGTGTGTGTGTGTTTGGTTGTGGTCTCTTGGGGACTTGCTCCTTTCTGAAGGGAGACAGGAGGGGATTGAATCTGGGGGAGAGTGGAGGAGCTGGGAGGAGTGGAATCAGGAGAAACTGTGGTTAGGATATAACATATGAGAAAAGAATCCATTTTCAACTAAAAAATAAATAAAAACAAAACAAAACAAACAAGCCAAAAACCACCTCCTCCCACTGAAGGCATTTCTTTCTCATTTTGAGTTTCTATATTAAGATTCTCCTGTCTCCTAATCTCAGATTCAGGGTATTTACAAAAGTGGTGGAAAACAATGGGGCCCAAATATTCATGTTGCCTGGTTAGGGGCCATAGCAACTAAGGTGGAAAAAAATTCTTTTTATTCCTGTTAATGCTATGCTTGTATGTACATATATTTGTGTATACATGTAATTTGTATATATTTAAGGGTTGATTTCTTAATTTTGTTCAAGTCCTTGGGATCCCATGCAAAAACGTTGAAGGAGTTTCCAAGTTGAGCAATTTGTTTTTTCTGCTTTTCTCTAGGAAAGCTCATTAGATGCAAGGGTGCTTAAATATCTTCTAAGCTCCCTAAACACATGTGTGATTCCGAGCTTTATGGTCCTTACAAGCTATAACTAGCTTATGTAAAGCTGTTCAAAGCTGCTCCTGTGGCCTAGTTCCTTCCTTTTCTTGTTCGAGCTTCCAAGTGCTTCGAGAATGGATTTGGGTGCAAAAGAGAGTGGACCAAACCATGGCTATGCAGAGTGTGAAACAGCTTTTTGCAGAGTACTGTCTCTGCTCTCACTGTAAATTGAGATTCTAGATGGGGTGACATGGAGTAGTTGGCTGCTCAATTATATCTGAAAATTAATGAAGAAAGACTAACTTGTTTCTAAATGCCATTATTATGTACCCTCTCTAAATATTAGCTGTTACACTATTTAATTGTGGGTACTCCGTTTCTCCTCAGAGTGCTTCATAGGTCTTCAGTATCTCACTGGAGGTCAGAAATGAATGAATATAGTGATGAGGGTAGCAGCTCATGACTCTTGTTCATGAGCTGTTTTGAAATTCCATCCATCCATCCATCCATCCATCCATCATGCCTAATGCAAGGTAAACTTGGAAGTAGGTACGCTCCCCAATGCTGAAATAAAGAATATAATGTGTTTGTTCCTCTGATCATAAGACGAAAATTAAACAAGGACATAAAAGCCTGACTGATACAGCTCCCTCGACTTCCAATTGATTGACAGGTTGATCATTCTGAAAAGACTCTCCCCAAATGTTTATAATTTCTGGTATAAAGAGAGAAAAGGAAATTATGGTCACGAATAAGAACATACATCATTCATACTGAAATTGCTTAAATTTAGGGTATTCTTTTGATGTTAATAATGTCAAAATTCAAAATTTGTGATCCATTAATGATTCCTTATGACTTTATACATTTTGATGGCATGATTTCTAAATCCTAACAATTAACAATTACAAATGGCATTTACTGAGAGCTTACTGTTTGCCAGGCATGGTGCTAAGAGCTTATATAAGTTCTATAACTTACCATAACAAATATGTAGGCTTTAAAAAAAAAGGCCTTAGTTTTTCCCATTTAAAAACAATGGCATTCATTAAGTAACAGCATTATGTTACTAAGGGCTAAAGGGGATCATTGTATATAATTTCTTCAATAAAATTAACCAAAACTTGGAAGTATGGCAAAAAGACTAAATCAGGCAGTCATTCCATTCAAAGACTTAAGTAATACTAACAATAAAGCTTCATTTATGAATCATGTGATTCCTTGGGTGAGATAAACTCAATTACTATTGATCAGACCCCAGGCTTTGTAAAAAAAAAAATTATGTTGGGGAATTGTTATGCTGCAGCAGATGCTTAAAAATTACTTTTGTCTTTTGAAAAAGAGAAGCTCAGAGATCATGGCTTATACATTTGCAGGTCGTTAATAATAAGTTTCATGTCGAATGTTACAATTTTTTTTCTTGTTCTGTTTTCCAAGTCTCTTATTGCCTCCTCTATACCAGTTTTAGTGTCTTCCCGGCTTCATGATTAAAGAGACAAATCTTCGACATATTACATATTATATATTTAAGAATTATGAATAAGTATTTTTAAATTTATAAGAGAAATACAGCAAGCCACTGAGATAGCAATCATTCTTGCAAAAAACTTGAGAAGATGGGTCCAGAGGAGTTTATTACTGGCTCAGAATTTATGTAAACAGCATTGAACTTAGACAGTCTGATATCAGAGTTTTCTCACAAGAAGGCTGAGTCACAAAAAGTAAACATGGAAACAAAACAGAAAGGAACAAAATGTGTGCTAGTTAATGAGAGCTTGATTGCCCCAGCTCCGATTCCACATGAGGAACATCTATGCTTTGCTGTATATAACGTGTAGGAATTAGACATGGCCTAAAGAAAAAAAATCATAGAGGAGAGATGATGATTTAAATAAATATTATTTTTTTATCCCCTTTGCTAACCCAGTAGCATTGCATCACAAGAAGCCCAAACAAAAATAAGACATTGCAAGAACTATTTAAAACCATGAAGGCAACTAACTAATTTTCTCCTCTGCATCAGTTTTTTTTTTTTCTCCTTTACAGAGTCAACAAATGGGTTTGCTAATTACCAGGGTTCCAAACTCTTGCTTTATATTAACTGTAATTTGCATTTCAAGGTCATTAGAGAAGATTCCTGGACAGTAATTCAGGGGATGAGTCTACTGGTGGTAGACTTACCCACAAGTCTCTTAAGCTTGCTATTTACACAGGAAATCGGTGTGAACCAGAACTGACAGGCCCTTTGCAAATGCTGACTTTTTAAAAATGCTTCTGCCAGACCCTTCATGGAAAATCTTTTAGGAAGGCAGAGAGAGCCCCTCCTGCTATATGCATGTGTTCTCCTCGGTCTCTATATAACACAGATACAAAATCCCCTTCCCTGCAGTGTTCCTGTGGCTACACATGGAGAATCAGGTGGGGACTGTGGCTCCATGGTTGCCTTCAATCCTTTATTCAGTTGATTGTTGCCACAAGCTGCCACATGAGCATCCAGACCTTACATCTCACCACATTATTACCAAGTAACCCTAGTAAAAACCAAACAGAAACTCCAAAGTTTTCAGTAAAAATTCCTACTTGTAAATATTGACAATTATCTCAATATTTAAGTCCAAATTTATCTCAAGGCTACTAGTATGCAACTCCTGCTTTAATAAACATATTATGGGGGGGCGGGCTGGACAGATTGCTCAGTGGTTAAGAGCACTGACTACCCTTTCAAATGCCATGAGTTTAAATTCCAGCAACCACATGATGGCTCAAAACTATCCGTAATGATATCTGACACCCTCTTCTGGTGCATCTGAAGACAACTACAGTGTACTTAGGTATAATAATAAATAAATCTTAATAAAATAAACATATGATGGGGAAAAATCTAGATTTATTCAAAAGCTAAAGTGGGGTGGGTCTGATTAGTGTTTGAAGAAATTTATCATAGCTTCCTTCTGGAAGAAAGTTTCTCTGTGTACTTAAAGAATTACTGGTTCAGGGAAATTTAATTTTAGACTCATTTAAAGTAATACATCAATTATGTAAAATGCCTTCTTTGCAGAGGCTGCCAAATCTTGCCTGGTCCTCCCCCAGCTCTTTGTGTTCAGGACAATTTCTAATCAAGTGTATTTCCATTCATTCAACATATAAGGTAGCCGTGGAGGGACGAGAAGTTTGCATGCTGCTAGGAATGTCAAAGAGCAGATTTGGTTCTGGGAGCCTGATCATGGAAGGTAATATATATAGTAAAATGGGTGTAGGCAAATGCAGAGCTACCAGACTTGACTTGAGTTCTGAATATCATTGTTACTAGCTCTGCTACCTGTAAAAATATAAGAAATAAAGAGCAACATTTTAGAATAGTTCACTATCTACACAGAGTCTCTGGCACCAATGGTGTTTGATTTTTAATGGTTAAAAACCATCAGTAAACACTGTCCTATGACTTTTGGATTGTGATCTTTATCAACTCTGTGTAGTATGATTATTTCTCATGACACTGGCTGAGCATGGGGACAGGGGTGTTTCAGGCAGAGAGCAGAGCCTATACCTCTGTTAGAGTTCACTTTCCGATACTTTGCCCTATATTCTTTACGACCAGCTCATCTTCTTTCATACCACAGGACATATGCCATGGACAATGTCAAGTGCTCATATGTAGTTGCTTGCATGTTAAT
Source organism: Mus caroli (assembly GCF_978045245.1). Lineage (NCBI taxonomy): Eukaryota > Metazoa > Chordata > Mammalia > Rodentia > Muridae > Mus > Mus caroli. The sequence continues at coordinate 151,821,793 of NW_028227256.1, read as the reverse complement.
TTAAAGAGTGTCAGAGAAATGCCCTAGTGCACTTGACTTTGGATATCATACAATTTAAAAAGCAGTCACTAGAGACCACGGAGGTAAGTCATGTTGGACATATAGAAATTCTTTATGGCTTCACAAGAGCCAGACAAAGAAAGAGTTCTAACGAGAGGTGGAGATACTGGTCCCATGAGAAGGCATGACTTTTGGACAGACTTTTAGAATCTAGTATGGGAAATAGGCAACTGGCTTCATCTCCTACCAAGAATATCCATCCTCCTTAAGAGAGAAATTATGCCCCTGACCCAGGAAATACAAACGACTTTTAAGAAGGCTATGTGGCTTTTGGCAGTTATAAAATGACAAACCACCACCACTTCTGTGATCTCAAATCAGTAGGCTACCATTGGATAAGCTGAACCCAGATTTGCTTCTTTCAGCTTATAAAAGTTCAGGAGGAATTATGAAATATGTATGTATTTGCATATACATGTGCTATATAACATATATATGTATGTATATATACTAGTCAGTTAGAAAGCCTATAAACTACATGAATTTATATACACATATGTGCTTATATACACATATTGCCTACCACAATTGAACCATAAGAACCATAATAGCATTTAAATATACAAATAACCAATAACAAGAAATGAGGTTGATTCAATAGTAAGAACAATAATAATTATAATGAAAGTCCCAGGGCAGGGGAGACAGGATGATGACCTAAGTTTGATGTGCAGAACCCATGTGAAAAGCTGGGTGTGGGGCATTACTGCAACCCTGACCCTGAGTTGGCAGAAAAAAGACTTCCTTGAAGTTTTATGGCCAGATGACCTATCGCCAGTGAGCCCTATGTTCCAGAAGATAGTAACAGCTAGAAAAGGGCTCAGCAGGTAAAAGCACTTGCCACTAAGTCTGATGACTTGAGGTTGTCACTGGGAGACATAGTAGAAAGAAAAATAGATTCCACAAGTTGTCTTCTGACCTCCACATGAGTGCCACTGTGGCCCAGGTGCAAAGGTGGGTGCACGTACGTACGTACATACACACACACACACACACACACACACACACACCACTCATACAAGGGAACCATTAATACTTATTCCATGGTGCCTTGGTGCCAAGATTATCATATTACTAGTACTAGATAAAGACATCACCAAAATATAGAATACTATTGTTGATGAACAAATAAGCAAAGAGTCATTCAAATCTAAACATCCAAAAATGAAACACCTTAGCTGTTACCCACATTAATAATTCATATTGTTGACTCTCATAGGAATGAATCTTGTTTGTATTATAATGCCTCCAAAAATTTGACCAAAGGAAGCAAAAACTTCTACAAAAAAAAAATTTCAAAGCACTAATAAAAGAAAGTAAACAGAAAAAAAGAAAAATGGAAAGACTCCCATAGTCACGGAGTAGAAGTAATTCTCTACAGTCTCTGTCAGAAAACGGATGATGCTAGATTGTTGTCTAGCCCAATTGTCATCAGAGAGGCCTCTATAAAAAAGCAGGCTTCTGAAGTCATGAGGGACAAGCCAGCAAGTAAGCAGCACTCCTCCAGGGCCTTTGCATCAGCTCCTGCCTCCCTGTTCTTGGCCTGTTTGAGTTCCTGCTCTCATTGCTTCCAATGATGAACTGTTATATGGAAGTGTGAGTGAAATCAATATCTCCTCCCTAAGTTGGTTTTGGTCATGATGTTTCATCACAGCAATAGAATTCCTAACAAAGACTATAGAATAGTGTTGACAGAAGAAAACAAAACAGATACATGGACCAATGGAATAGAATAAAGAGCACAGAAATAACCATGTACATCAACAGCCAACTGAATATAGACAAAGCCTTCAAAAAATTCATTAGAGAAAGGACAGCCTTCCAAAAACTGTTGCTGGGGAAATTGGATCTCTATGTGCAAATTAAACTTGACTTCTAGCCCCTGTCCTATACAAAACTCAACTCAGAATAGAGCAAAGATCTGAAAGTACCTGAAGCCACATAGAAGAAAATTCAGGAGAAACATTTTAAGGCATTAGCTTGGGTACTGGTTTTCTGGAGCCCCATAGCACAGTAAGCAAAAGCAAGAATTGACCATTGAAAAGCAGGAAAGAAGATGACCAGCAGAACAAAGACCCGGGCTACAGAACAAAAGCATCTGTCGCTCCTCCTCTAAAAAGGGGTTAAAAGAATGAATTTATGAAATCCCTAGGCAAATGGATGGACCTGGAGGGCATCATCCTGAGTGAGGTAACCCATTCACAAAGGAACTCACACAATATGTACTCACTGATAAGTGGATATTAGCCCAAAATTTAGGATACCCAAGATATAAGATACAATTTGCTAAACACGTGAAACTCAAGAAGAATGAAGACCAAAGTGTGTACACTGTGCCCCTTCTTAGAATTAGGAACAAAACACCCATGGAAGGAGTTACAGAGACAAAGTTTGGAGCTGTGATGAAAGGATGGACCATCTAGAGACTGCCATATCCAGGGATCCACCCCATAATCAGCTTCCAAACGCTGACTCCATTGCATACACTAGCAAGATTTTGCTGAAAGGACCCAGATATAGCTGTCTCTTGTGAGACTATGCCTGGGCCTAGCAAACACAGAAGTGGATGCTCACAGTCAGCTATTGGATGGATCACAGGGCTCCCAATGGAGAAGCTAGAGAAAGTACCCAAGGAGCTAAAGGGATCTGCAACCCTATAGGTGGAGCAACAATATGAACTAACCAGTACCCCAGAGCTCTTGACTCTAGCTGCACATGTATCAAAAGATGATCTAGTCGGCCATCACTGGAAAGAGGTCCATTGGACACACAAACTTTATATGCCCCAGTACAGGGGAACACCAGGGCCAAAAAAATGGGAGTGGGTGGGTAGGGAAGTGTGGGGGAGGGTATGGGGGACTTTTGGGATAGCATTGGAAATGTAATTGAGGAAAATACGTAATAAAAAAAAAGAAAAGGGTTAATATGCAGGATGCAGTGAAGTGGAAATTTCTGGTTTCTTTGGATACTCGGTTGTATAATGTGATTTTTGGGGGGGAAGCTATGTGTGAGAGATGTTTTGCTGGAGTAGACGCATGAGAGGGCATGTGATATTTTCCTGGAGTAATGCTTGAGAGGGTGTGTGATGTCTGAAAGGAATATAGGAAGAACCCCACAGACAGTGAACGGATGCTCTTGCATTGTTACACCTTGCAATGCTCCGCTGCTCTTCACTTAATAGAGAGACATACACTGAAGCAGTGTTCGTGGTGCTCTGGCTGATTCTTGCCACTTCTGCTGACTCATGCTATTTTGATTCAGCAAAGCCTTACTCTTTCTGCTAGATCTAGCCACTGATGCTAATGTGTGTTTGGTGTTTGCTATTGGACTAGATTCCTGGTATTCCGATAACAAAGAGTGGAATTGGCCCTCAAAACTACTTCTAAACAGGTCCACAACCCCGTTACTATAAACCCTCTTTTTCCCCTATCTCTGGAAAGTGGTCTAGAAGAGCAGTTGAAGCATTATAGACCCCTAAATAAAGTAGGTTTAGAAAAGTCTAAGCATACAATGGAGAAAGAATGACAGAACTTAGCAATCCAATGGGATCCATCCCATGGGCAGACACCAAACTCTGATACTATTACTGATGCCATGTTGTGCTTACAGACAGGAGGAGCCTAGCATGGCTGTCCTCTGACTGAGACAGATGCTGATACAGCCAACCATTGAACTGAGGTAGGGGCCTCCTATGGAAGAGTCAGGGGAAGGATTGAAGGAACTGAAGGAGATGGCTACCCCAGAGGAAGACTAACGGTGTCAACAAACCCAGACCCCTGGGAGCTCCCAGAGACTAAGCCACCAACCAAAGAGCATACATGTGCTGGTCTGAGGCCCCTGTCACATATGTAGCAGAGGACTGCTCTGTATGGCCTCAGTGGGAAAGAACTTGCTTAATCCTGTAGAGACTTGATGTCCCAGAGAAGAAAGATACTGGGACACGTGAGGTAGGTGAGTAGGAGTGAGGGAGTAGGTAGGTGGTGGGGGAGCACCCTCTCAGAGGCAAAGGGGAGGGGGAATGGGGTGAAGAAATCTGGGAGGGCAGACTGGGATGAGGGGCAACATTTAGAATGTAAATAAATAAAATAATACAATCTGAACATAGTTTTGTTCCCTCCCATGGGCTAAGACTCAAGTTAGGCCATTCATTGATTGGCTGTTCCCTCAATCTCTGTTCCACCTTTCTCCTTGTGCATCTCGTAGGCAGGACAAATTTTGAACCCAAGGTTTTTTGGGTGGGTTGTTGCAATAGACCCATGTTTATCACCCTGCACACAACTCAAGTCCAGGTGGATCAAAGATTTCAACATTAAAAAAATGGACACAGTAAATTTAATAGAAAAGGAAGTGGGAAATTGCCTTGAACACATTAGCACAGGAGACAAATTCCTGAACAGAACACCAATAGTTCAGGCACTAAGATCAAAAATTATTAAATGGGACCTCATGAAACTGAAAGGCTTCTGAGAGTGCCTATTATTTTAAAAAAAAGTAACAAATAATATTGAGAATTTAGAGAAATTCATTTCTTATATGCTGTTAGTGGGATTTTAAATTAGTACAGCCATTATGAAAAGCAGTTTGGACTTTCTTCAAAAAAATATATAAATAGAGCCTGCAAGATTTCTCAGTGTGCAAAGGTGCTTGCTGCCAAGCTTGAGCACCTAAATCAGATCCCTGGGAGCCACATGATAAGAGGAGAAAACGGACTCCTGCATGTTGTTCTCTGAGCTCCGCTCCACATGTGTAATGTGGCAGACATGCATGTGCACTTGCATGGAGGTGCACACATGTGCACACATACAATAAATATATAGTCTATTAAAATCCGTAAAAACAGATCCATCACATGACCCTGCTCCTGAATATCCACAGGGGATGAAATCAATAACAAAATAACCCCTGCACACCCGTGTTTGCCACAGTGTTGTTCACAATAAGTACAGTGCTAAATCAACCTACAAGCCCGTTAACAGAAGAACAAATAACAAAAATGCAGGCTAGCTACACAATGGAGTGTTATTCAAGCGCAAAAAGGGATGAAGTTCTGACATTTGCAGCAGGATGGGTGGAATCAGAATCAGGATCTTTCAGTGAAATATGCCTGGTATATAAAGACAGCATGTTCGCTCTCATATGCGGAAGCTAAAAGCATCAACTTGAAAGAAGAAACATGATTCCAAAGACAGAAAGTCTGTGCTTTGGGGACAGCTGGGAAAGATGAGGCTGGATTTTATCAGTGCAAGCTATTTGCATGCCTGAAAACATCAAAGTGAGTCCCTTTGATGTGTATCATCAATGAGTACTTATTGTTCTCAGAAGAAGAAAATCCATGGCCTAAAGCGGATACTAGAGAGAACGGGGAGGAGCCAGAGATAAGGAGGGAAAAGGATTTCCTCCAATTAGCTAGTGATTTAGCTGCAGCTAGAATGCCTTGTGCTAAAGATTGTGATGACACACCTTTGTTCTGTGATGTGTATGTAAACACACACACAGGGTTCCAGAACCTTCCAGACAGGTGAAAACATTTTCTTCCTTGTTGTTGTTGTTGTTGTTGGTGGTGGTGGTGGTGGTGGTTTTTTGAGACAGGGTTTCTCTGTATAGCCCTGGCTGTCCTGGAACTCACTCTACAGACCAGGCTGGCTTCGAACTCAGAAATCTGTCTGCCTCTGCCTCCCAAGTACTGGGATTAAAGGCATGTGCCACCACTGCCCTGCAGGTGAAAACATTTTCTAACAACACTTCTGGTTAGTGTTGTCATGGCCAATTGTCTTTATTGCTATTACTTTTTTTAAGTTGACTCCTTCAATTTCCTCTTGACAGAAATATTAAGAAGAATATCTATGTCCCAAACATGGCCTTTTTAATAATTCCTATAAGCATTCAGACAAGATGAACTTGAACAATGTCAGCAAATGAGCTGAGAAGCCCAGTGCATGCTGGCCATGTTAGGATGGGTTGTGTTGTTAGTATCTAGTACTGGCAGAACAGATGTTCTGTTGCCAGGTAACCCTTGTCACATGCAGGAATTTATGGTCTTGGCACATATGTCACTTCATATATGCTTGATGGTGCAACCAGGGCTCGAGAGAAGAGTCCTGTACCACAAAACAGACTCACTGAGCTATGTTTTCCCCTGACTCATGATTACAAAACCATCAGGCAGAAACCTGGACTCAGGATGCCTGGCTGGTAGACCAGCTGCCTCGTTGTGTTAAAATCAATCACTCCTGGCTGCCTCTGGGGCTCTGAGGCAAGCTTGAAAGTTCAGTGCACACACAGCACCTTGTGGCACCTTGGGCCACATTGCAGCTTCCTATCTATGGTGTGGCTGCAAGTCAGCAATGCCATCTGTAGCATGCTGGCACAGTGCAGTGCATGTGGAAACACACGGGGGCCAGTGCTCTGTAGCTGTATATCTCTGTAGGGCTAAGGCCTGAGATTTTACCAAAAGCTGTGGTGTGGCAGAAATGTGTACATTAGACCACAGAAAGGGTATGGTCTATTCTTAGAGTGAGCTGAAATATTTACATGGGACCACAGAAAGGGTATGGTCAATTCTAGAGTGAGGTGCAATGTGCAAACTATCTGCAAATACCTGGGATGCAGTTATAGCCATTGTTTTCTAGGGCATCTCTAGCCGTTATTCATATCACAATGCAAGTCTGACTGACAACTACCGCCCATAGTCGGAGCCTATAGTCACCTCTGTCTTATTGGATTACAAGTGGCCACATTGAATATATTGTGGAAATTATTTGGAAGGAGTGTGAGGGACAGAAATAAAATCCATATTCCCAACAGATTAAAATAATCTGTTGGTAGCAGAGTCCTCTATTGTGGAAGCAAAGAGCTTGTTTTTTTCTGTCCATAAATAGCCTTGGAACCTAAAGCTGTGAAATGCAGGTTGTGCTCTATCTGGCAAGATTCCCGTAATCTCTGGAGCTCCTGCCAAAATATTTGGCTGAATTTAATGAGGAAGGGGAACCCGGATCTTCTGAAAGATTATATTCTAAGCCCTGAGAAAATCGCTGCCCCGAGACTAGAGAGATGACTCAGTGGGTAGAGCACAGACCCCTCTCGCAGAGGACACTCCCAAATCCCAGGTCAGATAGCTCACCACCACCTGTGACCTCAGACGCCTCTTGATTTTGTGGGCATCTGCACTCACAAAGGCATCCACAGACATATACAGATTAAAAAAAAATTAAATGTTAAAAAAGGAAAAAAAACACTAAAATCCCCTGCCACAAATCTACAAGATATGAAGTCCCTGATAAAAATGTATGGGGAAAGTGTGGCTACTGAGTCTGAGACTGATAATAGCAAATCTTTGTCAACTAGAAAGACTATGGAAAACATACCTAGTCATTCTCAAGCCACAGAAGAGCAGACTTCCCAAGGTGTCCTGGTAAACACACAGAGACCCCCCCCCCATGATGTCATCCCTGAGAAAGAACTCTGGGAAGGATGGGTCAAGTGCCAATTTCTGCCACTAGACAATCGCAGTGCTGCATCTGAGCTTTGATTATTACTCTGTTCAGAGCACACAGCATTTCAGTGATGGTGTTCAGTTACACACTGAGAAGCAGGCATCCTTCCCCATCCTTTCTCCCATTGTTAAACTAATGCTCAGAGGAGTTTTCTCAATTCTTTCACCTATCCTAACATTTGTGGAGTCGCTTTTATGTTTCAGCACTGACAGCCACTGGGGATGCAAAGATAAAGGAGACAAAGCCTCTGGCTTTGAAGATGTCATCTAATCAGCCTAATTTAAAGAGACACATACGCCAACCAAAAGATGACTGGATAGTGCCCTGTGATGTAGTGTTTTATGTCAGTGGTGCCTTTCAATCTGAGAGACAGTGCATGGCTGTAATCAGAGTTAGGCTAGAGAATAGACAAGAAATTTGTCCAGGACCAGTGATAGATGACATTTTTAAGATAAGAACTTGAACCGGGTTGCAAAGGAGTTTGACAGGCAAAGAAGGTAGGACAAAGAGCTCCCTGAAACAGCTGTGAGATTATACTGGCCACAGTGATCAAGAGTCCAGCCCTATGTGACTATGAAGTGCTGGTCTTCTCTGTCAACATCTGTGTTTTTGATCCTGGGGATTTCTATGTTTCCTGCTGGTCCTTGTCATGTGCCAGGACCTCATTGGGCATCTGTGAAACACACTGAAATTACTGGATTGTGGCTTGCATCCCAAATGGTAGATCTCTGAGAGCTATAGCCAAATCCTAAACATCTCCAAAGCTAAGATGAAGCTCCCTGGTCACTCTGCTCTTTAATTAGCTCCCAAACCAATTTCTCCCCTTACAAAATCCAGTGAGGGACCTCTTAGCACTTTGTGGTTTCTAAGTGGCTAATGAAAGATATTTACTGAATTTTTACCCAGGATTCAAAATGCTGCTCTTACATAAACTCATTCAATAGTTAACATATGTAGATGAGTAAATACATTATCCCATTTAATGGATGCAGAGAACAAGGCCCTGAGGCCTCCTGAGTGGTATGAATGTGGGTCCTATGGCCACATTTGTGCTCAGCACTGGGTGTGCTACGTTAGCATAAGCTGCTGACATCCCTTCCCATGGTGGTAAATATATGAGCAAATTGTGTAAGTCAGAGCCATGAGCCAAAGTAAAAGACCTTCAGTTTATGATGTGTTTTTGTGTGATACTACTACTAGTAGTCTAGTTAGTGGCCACTAGAGATAACAACTCAGTCAGACAGTGAGCAAAAAGAACAGTGTCTCCACATGGCACTGAGACTGAGGTGTTTTGCCTTATGAGCACTTCAAACCCACCCACCAGCCTTTGATCCTCAAGAGAAACCAAGAACAATGGCAGTGGAATGGAACTCCTCCTCCACACTAATAGGCTGCCAGCTGTGTATTAGTACTTTGAGGCACTCTCAACCTTTCCCCTGGATAGGACAACCAGATTTCCCAAAGGCCTGCTTGCTTCACTCTTGCACCATGAAGGGCTTTATGATGGATGATGGCTTTTGTACACATTGTTGTCCAGCCCTTTCATATGATTCAAACACATCTATTGCTGGTTCTTTGACATATGGACTGCATCACTAACAGCCTTTGGCCTAAAAGAAAGAAAGCAAGTTTCCACCAGGGAGGACCACATTCTGGTATACAGGCACCAGAGGACCAGCTTCTGACTACCATCATTTCCCGGGTTTAACACTTAGGAATCTCCAAGGCAATTCTCAACACCTTCCCCCGCCTCAGATAGAGACAAGGGTTTCAGCTTCTTCCCGGTTGCCGTTGGCTTTACTCCCAGTTTCTTCTTTCACCAGACACAAGAGAGTGTTTTAAAGTAAGTTTTGTTATCCCTCAGGTGTGGCAAGGACAGTAGATCGAGAGATAGCAATCAATGAAAGGAAGCCTGCTACAGAAGCAGTTTCCAATAGTGTGAACATGCTGTGACATGACATCCACCAGGGTCAACCAGGGGCCGAGAGGAAGGGAAAGTGGGCAAAAACCTTTTGGTGGCAGAAAAATAGAATAGTCAGATTTAGCCTAAGTTAGCTTGAAGAATTCCCTTGAGCTCTAAGGGTATCAGCGTCTGATATCAGGCCATGGGTTCATGGGGTGGGGTCTAGGTAGGAGAACTCCATATAGGAGGTAGTTGGAACAATACTGAATTTTGGATTAGTTAGCAAAGCAAGCTTGTAGGCATGCCCTTTCCTATCTCTGGGTGTTGGCTAGTTCGGGAAACAACAGTTCCTGTGGAATCAGCAAGGTTCAGGATGTTAAAACACAAGCTAGAAATCAAGAAAAAAACATGGTTGGCACAGAGGAGAGTTGCTTATTCAAACATCAGGAAGCATGCCTCTCTCCAAGGTCCTGCCTTAGGCGTCTTTTAACAGACTAAAGTACTCTGACTCATTCTAGAAACACTCCATTTTTCTCTAATTTGCATCTAAAAATTAAAATATCCAAATTCAGCAGTGCGTTTGGAATTCACACATCTTTGCATGTAAGGCTGACTTCCCTGGATCAAACAAAACTTCCGCTTTCTAAGAAGAATCTTTATGTCTCGCCAAATTTCTGGAAACGGGGTTAGAGATCCCCAACTCACATATGACTAGCCAATTGGATCCACCAGTTACATGGCTTGTACTACGAAATCAATCAAGCCTATCCGAAGCCCCATCTTACCTGACATCTAATAATAAGGCCAAGTATTCTCTATGCCATTAGCTCTCAACACCAGGTGCAGATTAAAATCTTCTGGGGTATTTCTAAAGTCCTCTGACATCCAGACCCTGTGGTGGATCAATTAAATCAATTGTCGAAGATGTGGTTTAGGTTGCAACATTTCTCAATTTTTTTTTCATGTGATTCTAATGTTCATTCAAGGTTGGGACCCATTATACCAACTGAATTATTAAAGAACTTGACAGTGGGCCATTGGAGTAGTTGGTTTAAAAAAAATGGTTGATGTAAATTAAAATGCTGTAAAATTTGAAATCATCTTGGTTTTATGACACAGCGTTCTTGTCCTAAAGGAGCTTGGATTGAAGTGTTTAGTGTCTGTGGCTTCCAGTGGCTTCCTTTCCCTTTTGCTGTGTGGATAATTGACCAGATGGACCTAAAGAATAACCTCTACTCCCATTACTCTGTAAAAACAAGATTGGTGGTCACCCTGACAGATCTCAAAAGCTGTATTCTTCACTTTCAGATGCCATTCTTGTGGGAAATTTGAGACTGACCTTTCAGTGGTGAGACATGCCTCAGCTTTTAATGGGGTCTGAACACTATGTCAGGGGGGACTGGGGCATCTGACTTGGATCTAGAATGCCAGTACTCTATGAGTTTTCTATGCTCCTAGCAGTCCAATTACTTAGATGAGCATTAGCCAATCACTCACTTGAGGCAATCTGTTCTATGGGTACCAAGAGGAGATGCCTATGTGACTCAAGAATCCTGAAGATATCCATGAAGAGAAGGAGGAGTTCTCCAGTGAACTCTACTTATGAGTGCTGGGATGAGTTGATTAACTCTTCTAGAATCTTCTGATTCTGAAATCTCATGACTTAATTCATAGGAATATATATACTTTGTCTGGATCCATGGGGGCTTTCCTGTCTACCATACCTTTTTCCTGTTTTCTTTAAACATCTGAAAGAAGTATATGGGAATGAATTAACTGGGCATGGTCAAAGCCACTGGGGAGCCATATGTAGATTTTCTCATAAAAGGTGTGCTGTGAATTGGCAACTCATATTAATTTTTGTGGAAACAAAAACATTGTACTGGGCCTGAGACAAAATAAGAGCAGTCCAAAACCCTCAGTAGCAAGCTTTGCCAACAAAATGGATCACATAGAAGACTTATCAAGACTGTATCAAGGCTTAAAGATAAAGTAGAGAACTGGGCCATTAAATCAAAGGGGATAAAAAGCACATTTTAACAACAATCATAAACATAATATGCAGGAAATTTGAGACAGCAGAAAGAGACCAAATCTATGATATATGGGCATAGACTATCAATCAGATGTAGGGGGTGGGGAGTGAAGGGAAATATGAGCTCATTCATGAGACCAGGAGAAGGTGGTACTATTATCTGAACAGTAAACACTGAGAAGGTTTGCCTGCTCTGGGAGTATGGTCGCTGCTGTCAGTTCTTGGCGGGAAGACGCATGGTGCTGTGTCTGCAATACTTGATGGATCTTCTTAGCTCTAGCTGCTCACTGAAGGAGAACCCCCATGTAATGCTTCAGTACACTAAAGTGAGAGTCAAGACAACCGAGTTTTCCCCTTCATCTTACATGGCTGCTCACCGACTCTGAGGTTGGAATGGAGATCCAGCCTTTGAGGGAGGAACTGAACTTGCAAGCCCAGGGCCTGCCTCTCCCCAGAAGCTTTCCCATGGGAGTTCCTGATGCTTGTCTCTGGCTTTATTGTGTTGCTACTGGCAAATTAAAATTACGCATATCGCATATCCACTGTTCACAATGTGGTGTGACCATAGTTAAGGTGGCCAATACACCCATTGCCTCTCAGCTACTAGCTTGTGTGTGATGAGAACATTTGAGCTCTACAGTCTTAGCAAACTTCAGATACAAAACACATTATTAACTATGGTCACTACTTATTGTATTGAGTCTTTAAAACATTCTCAAACAAGGCTGAAGGATGACTCGGTTAATGAAATGCTTGTTGTATGAGCTTGGATTCGCAGCACCCAGGCATAGCAGCCTAAGCCTGTAATTTCAAAGTTTGAGAGGCAGAAACAGGGGGAACCCTGGGATTTGTTAACCAGCCAGTCTAGCAGAGTTGATAAGCTAGCTTGAGGTTCATTAAGAAATTGTCTCAAGGCCCATAGGACTTGCAAACTTTATATGCCCCAGTACAGGGGAATGCCAGGGCCAAAATGTGGGAGTGGGTGGGTAAAGGAGTGGGGGGGGGGGGGAGTGTATTGGGGACTTTTTGGATAGCATTGGAAATGTAAATGAGGAAAATACCTAATAAAAAATTAATTTAAAAAAATTTTCTCAATAGATAAATAATAAATAAGTAAACAAACAAACAGAAAAACAAAAACCAAAATGGAGAGTGATTAAGGAAGACAGCCTGTGTCTACCTCTGACCTCATGCACTGGTTTACTTACACATATGTAGTCCACCGTACACATAGAGGATCAACATACTCATTCTCGAGCAATCTAATGCAAGAGTCTCCTTGTGATCGATTATCTATTCAGTCATAACCTCATTGGTTCCCCCTGTATAGTCTACTTTCATCCTCTCTACCTTGTATGTAGTTGAGGATGAGGAAATTCTAATTCCCTTCACAGTTTAAGATTGTCAAGGGCAGTACTCATGGCAGACTCCTAGAGTCCACCATTACTACATATTCAATAAATTTTCCCAATGAATAATCGAGGTAAAGTTATGAATAGATGAAAACTTGACCTTGACACTTCCTCCTACTTTCCTATCTTTGGCAGCCAGGTAGGGGATACACTTGGGGGAGGAAGGGCAAGGCAGGCATCTACAGGGAAGGATTCTACCTTTCCTGTAAACCATAGTCATTTGAGGAAATCACAGCCATATCAAGCTCCTCCCCTATCTCTAGAGTGAGGACCTGATTGACAGGTTGATGGTTCCCTTGAAGCCTCTGAGATTTCTAGTCACCTAGCCTATGTTATGGCCTACACAAATCTCTGGCTTGGCCTACTTGCTTATTTCAACATCCAATTATACGAACAGACTAGCTAGGACTAAGCATGTGGTGGTGGTGGTAAGATGTGTATGGGGGAGGGGGGGGTCCCACACCACATACCCTCTCCTTCTGAGTCCTGCCTAGAGCTAGTGGGTCAGATGAAAGGAACCCTCTAGTGCTGCTTGGGGAACTAGTACCTGAGGGGGTGGCTGATGGTGCTGCAGGCTCCTGCTGGCTGTGAGCACTTCCATTTGTAATGGACTAAAATACTCAGGGCTGTGGTGACTCATGCCCGCATGACATTTGCCTAATTAATTCTGGCTGTTAAATCCCCCTTTCTCCAGTCTGGGAGGGGATAGACTAGAGTTGCAGGGCAGTGAGATCCACTGGAGAGCCTCCGGGTGAATGAGTGGCAGAGCCAGTGATGACCCAGCATGTGCAGGAAGGGTCTCTTGCAGGAAAGCAGCTGCAACAGGCCTACCCTTGGCTGTGCAGCTTTGCACGGGTGAAGAAGAGGAGGCAGCAAGGAGAGTGACAGTGAAGGAAACTACCCTCTCTTCTAGATCATATGTTGATGGAGAAGCATTCCCAGCAATGAGCTAGCCCCAGTTAGAACAACTCAGATAGGAAACTGGCTATACACAGGTTTGAGAAAGCTCTCCTTGGAACTTGTCCTTAGAGACATTACTGCGACCAACAGCCAACAGTGTTCCATTTTGAAGAATTCTGATGAGGCTGGGGAATCAACTGGGATGCTGACAAAGCAGATGTTAAGTTGATGGGGAAGGGGCTTTTAAATTTTTGTAGACATTAGACTCATGAAGATGGGAGTCCTGGAACTCTCTGGACATCAGAGCTCACGCTCAATTACATATGAGAATAGTTCCAGTGCAGGTTATCTTCAAGCCAGCCCAGACTCTGCTCAAGAGAAAATTGGCCTAAATGGCATTTGCATGATGAAAAGCTTTTCTTCTATCTGTATCGTTGGCCACCCATGATAGCACTAATGACATCAGCCTTCTGTGAAACTCTGGGGTGCAAAGACCCAACATAATCCTACCTGATTTCTACCTTTTGAGAATCTGGAACACCACACTGGGTAACACGTATTTGAGAAGATTAGTAGCCTCTAGGACGGGACAATGGTGACCAGCTTGAAAACATTGTTCTAGAAGCTTCTCTAGTCTCTTTCCAAGAACACATTTTCAGGCCTTTAATACTATCTTCAGCTCTGCTGAGAAGTCTGCCCACCCTACTCTTTGCAAATAGCTTTAAATTCTACACTTCACTGTAAACTACAGATCCCCAGTGAGTTGGGTTGTGATCGCAATCTCCCTAGGACAGTATCTGCAGGAACGTCCATACTTCTTCCTGCCCTCTGAGTCCTCCTTCCAACAATGGTTTAACCCTGTCTTTCCTCTCATTGTTGCCACCTCTTTCCCTCATCACAGACACATGCTGGGGCTCTGTGTCTTAAGGATGCTCCTTCAATCCAGATCCCCTCTTTTACTGCTCTAGACTTTTCTTCCCTTCAATCTTTTGAATAAGCCATTTCATTTCAACCACATCTACTGTCTGTTCTCCATGGAGGCATCCATCTATTCTGTTCCCATACCCCCTTCTCATTTTAAACCTGTAGTCATAATGGTAAAACATGGCCTTCAGTCCCAAACGCTATCAGCTCATTTATCTCATCTGGCTCCAAACTAGTTCTTGACCTTGTTGCCACTGTCCTCCTTGAACTGACTTCTGGGCTAGTGACATTATCTGCTGGTCCTCTTCCTGTCCCTCCCAGGGCCTCTTTCTTTACCTTGCTCATGAGTTCTAGTCTCAGCTTCTAGTCTCCAGCCACATTAAGACAGTCCACTCTCTGGATAATATCAAATCTCCAGCCTGTGCCCAGATCTGTTTTATGTTCTTTTTCATGTTTTTCTAACATTTCAACTTATTATTAATTATGTGTATGTATTTTTGGTCTGTGCGCATGAGTATCCATGCCAGAGGAGGTGAAAAGCATCAAATTCCCTTGGATTATGAGCACAATTGAGCCACCTGATATAAGTGCTAGGAATTGAGCTGAGGTCTATGGCAAAAGCACTGTGTGCTCTTAACCACTGAGCCATTTCTCCAGCCCTCCGACTCTGTGTTCTTTTAATCGGCTTATTACCTAGCTCCACTCAGACCTCACCTCCTATCACAGCTACAATTCACGCCAAAACCCAACTTCAGTATATGCTATTTCTATATGACATTCTGTAAGAACTTCCACTTATTATTTCTTTCATTTAATATTATTTGCGTATGTGTATGTGTGTGTGTATGTGTATGTGTGTGTGTATGCGTATGTGTATGTGTAGCTGAGTGTGTGAGCACATGCACTGTGCGCATGAGCATACTACCATACAGAGCATGGAGATGGAGGTCAGAGGACACTTTGGGGGAGTTAGTCTCCTTCTACCTTATTGAGGCAATGACCTCATTTCTTTCTTCTTTGTGCACCAGGCTTTAGGGGACTCTTCTGCCTCTGCCTCCCATCTTGCCATAAAAGTGTGAGGATTATAGATACTAGTCATCATCATCTGTGGCTTTTTCTGAGTTCTGAGGATTGAATTCTGGTCACTGGGTTTGCACGGCAAAGCTTGCATCCATTGAGTCATCTCACCAGCCCTTCTGCAACCTTCTGTACCTCAACGTTTCTTGGTTTTTCACTATTATTTTCTGTCTTACCTTAAGTATTACCCTTCAGAGATTCTCCAACTACCTGTCCTAAAAAAGCTCTATTTCCACCTTTTGTTAATCTCCATCCCCTTTCCTGGTGTCTCATAGCATGCATCTCAATCTAAACATCAGTCCATATACATATATGACCCCCTCCCATGTAAAGGACCAGGAATGTCCTGGCAGAAACTGTATCTCATTGACTGTGCCTGCTGCTCCAGGACCTATACAAAGATGTGTGAGTACAGTAAATATTGGCGAAGGGTATGAATGAAAACACCATCTTGAGGTTCTGCAAAATATTCTACTGGGCTATTTTTTTGTCCTGGTGCTGGTATTTTATTTCTTTGTGTACATTAGGCCATGAATTCGTATGGAATGGACTCCAACAGCTCAGGCTCTTTTCCGTTAGTCCTCACAAAATGTGCTTCTCTGGGTGGCGCAGGCTGGCGCTTCAACTGCACCCAGGTGCCCTTCTCTTTGGCTTCCTTTTTCTTCTGGTCATTCTCCTTCACCCACCTCAGGAAGCTGTCTCTGCTCTTTGAGTGCTTGATGTGCTCAATCCGCACATTGATCCTCTTGGCCAGAATTTTGCCCTTAACCTGCTTGCTGACAATGATGCCCATGGCATACTGGGTGACATTGTAGACTCTTCTGTTTTTGCTGTGGTAGCACTTATGGGGCATTCCTTTTTGAACAGTGCCCATTCCCTTGATGTCTACAATATCACCCTTCTTGTAGATTCGCATGTATGTGGCCAAAGGAACAACGCCATGTTTCCTAAAAGACATAGAGAACATGTACTGGGTGCCTCTCCTCTTTCCCTTTGTGTTCGTCATTTTGGTGAGTTACTGGAAGATGGCTGCACTGCTGGGCTACTTTAAAAGTGCAGATTCAGAGGTCCAACAGCACCAAATTAAAATCAGCCTGGGAACTGATGGTTTTAGGGTCTCCAAGCTGGTTCTTGTAAAAAGTACTTTTCTAACAAGATGGATGTTACATACACTAGCCTGCACAGCCTTCCTCACTCAACATCCTTCCTCATTGTGCACCATTAGTTAAGCACCATGCCCTGCTCTCCCCTCATCTTGTATCATTGGCTCTAATATTTCTGATATCACTTCAATGTGTATCTTTCTTCTGACTTTCCAGGGGCACTCCACTACCTAGGTGATTCCTAATCACTATCTCGGTTCCAGTCTTGACCCCATTTTTCCATCTTTCCCTTGGATTGAATTTCCTAAAATCAAACTTATGACTCCATCCTCTTTGCAAACCTTTAATCTAATCTCTGACTGCCTTTGAAATAAGATCAGATTTACTAACATGTTTTGACGAATACATCTTCAGAATTGGCATTCCCTAATCAGCTCCATTCTTCAGGCCCCATCCAAAGCAACAACATGCATTAGCCCAGGCTCACCATCTCCTCTCATAGTTACATGTTTGCACTTGCTTCCTCTTCTGTCTGGAATGTCACCCCTCACCTCACTCTTAGCCAATATCTACTAGCAATGCTCAGTCAAAACTTTCTTCTCTCTCGGGTCCAAGAACCTAGGTCACACCTTGATCAGAATAGTTTATCCTACTTAATCGTAGCTCTCTTGCACTAATGCCTGTGACTTTGAGTCTACACCTCCAGTAGGCAGAAGTGTGCCAATTGGCCATGTCTCTCCTCAAGTCAGAGTTTACATTGATAGCTTGTAAACATCCATAAGCAGAAGGATTTATACCATAGAGAGTGGTAAACACTATAAATCACACCTCTCTCCTTTCTTTCCTCCAAAGAGATAATTGTTAAATGTTTAGTGGCACATCACTGTCTACTGACCACCATGTCAAACTTCAAATACATACTTGATTTAAACAATGCTTGTGAGATATCTGTATTAGCATAGAAATGAAAGGATTTTTAGAGGTAAATATTTCTTCTTGAAGCTTCTAACTTCACATCGGTTTCCCTTAAGGCACACCACCCATCCGGTCCCTCTTTCATGAAATAATCTTTTAAATAAAGAAATAGATGGTATGGTTTGCCGTAGTCTTCTATTTCCTAAGCTAATAGCACTCTTCAATGCTTTCAATCAGTCCTCACAACAATCACCACACTGGCTGCATCCCTGGAGAGGCTGTGGCGCATCAGGGCTTCTTTCTAAAAGCCATGGCTCCCAGAATGCTCTAGGGACCGTCTGCCCTGTGGTGACCACAGCAGACCCATGAACTCCAGGAAATGAGATTTGATACTTCTGTCATTGAAGCCTGAGCTGTGAGCTATGCTCAGATGCTCCCACACTCACAAATCCATCCTGCACTTGAGCACTCAGTGAATCTGGAAACAGAATGCCAGTTTCACATCTAGCCTTATTGAACTTGATCTCATATTTCTCTAGCCTCGGTTTTTCTGGGCTATTAAGATGTTATTTAATGGTGATTCTGCCATCTCTCGATGTTTTTGTCTGAACTAGCATCTGGATTGTGAATTATGCATTAGAGATTCATGAGCAGGCCATAAAGGAAGAGCCATGGGAGGGGAAGAAGCTGCCATTCATCATGAATGCCTTCTATGTGCAGGGTGCCAGGCATTTTCAGATTATCTGACCTTCTTTAATTCTAATAACTTTCTAAGAAAGAGTTGATGGTACAATTTCAGCAGATGGAGACTTTCCAGCACCTCAAAGAGTCTGACTTATCCAAAGTAAAGTGGATTGGAAGCAAAAAAGGACTCGAAACCTCTGTAGTCTGCATTGGGTATCCACCATAGGGCTTCTGAGGGGAGCAGTACTGAGCATTGGTAGTGGTGCTCATGAAACACTTTCTTGGCTCTCCCTCCTTGGAAGATATGAAAGACTTTGTATTCCCTCACTTTCTTTGAGAGACGTCTTTCACCACATCCAGAAAAATGTCTTCCGAGTAGCTGAGGGATGTCCTGCACTTCCTGATCACACAATAGGAAGCCACAAGAAGGAACTGAAGAAATCCTCATTTTCTTCCCAGCATTCTCTGGACAAGCAGTTGCAAGCTCTGTGTGAGGTTCCCTGTGCCTGTGTCCTGGATAACATTCAGAGGGAGCCTATGAAATAATGGTATTTTTTCCTGCCTTATCAAGTATGGAAACTAAGGTTTAAAGACGTTCATTCACCTGCCCAGGATCACATCTATCAAGGGGCTTTATTGCTTACATGCATGCCCCTGTTCTCCCCATGATCTCAACAGGGAAGAGTCACCCAATGGAGGCCGCAGCTTGGGTGGTCTGATCCGCCACTGGAAGATCTGTATCCTCATTTGGCCTTTTCTTCAAGAGTATCTGGGTTTTTCTGAGGGCAACGCTGTATTTGCAATTCAGTGACATTCAGATCTATGTCTAAATTTCATTTGTTGTTGAAACTGATTATAAAGAAAAGGAAAATAAATAAAAGGAGACTGGAGAAGTTGAATCATGCATGTCCATTCCAGAATTGCAGTTGTTCTCCTTGGTGTGGCTGTTCTGGCTGTGAAAGTCTAGTTTCTTCCAGGCGTGTGTGTGTGTGTGTGTGTGTGTGTGTGTGTGTGTGTGTGTGTACATGTCCACATGGTCAATCATCCTGGCTCACAGAGCTGCCTGTATTTTATAACTGCATGTGATGTCATGGCAATGACCCAACTAGGCCGAGTGAGTGGTAAGCTGCCATCTGAAGTGAAGTGACACACCACAGGATGAAGCACTAGATGCAAATGGGAACATGGGATCTTAAGAAAGAATACTTCTGAAGCCCAGATCATTCAGCAGAGAAAAATCGTACTAAGACTTAGGTGTTTTGGTAGGACTTGTTCATTTTAGCTGCATATCATTGCCTCTTCAGCTCAGTCAGCAGAGCAGATGCCCACTGTGAGCCTGCAGGTGCGATCTGGCTTCTCATCTCCCTGCTACTGCTTCCTATTCTTCCACTGCCTGTTCATCCTGCCTAGACTGGGCTCCCGTGACTTCCAAAGACTTCCATAACTCGGTGGACCTTCCAGATGTTCAGTCTGCTAACCCGAGCCAGTTTTCCAAAGTCTAGATTCTTCAACTGAAAGGTCAAGGCCCAGTTGTTGGCATAGCTGCCGATGACTTCTTAGTCACCAGAAAGAGTTGTACTGCTTGATGCCTTGGCTTTAGGGGAAGAAACAGTGTTCATGGTCAACCCAGTTGGCATCCCAAACTGTTACTTTTAGCTGGAGTCCCAATAGGGAGACTTGAGCCCAAGATCCTCTTAATGTGATGATTGGTCCCACAAACTTCGAGGCTCTTCATCTACACCTAGCTCTGAGCAGCCTTGCCTGTGAAGATATGCTCTTTACTAGGACAGGCTAGGCTAAGTATGCTCTGAGGCCATAATGGAACAGAAGAGTATAGAACAGTCATTCCAAATCACACTGTGATACGACACCTACTATACAAGAGATAGTGATCATAAACACCTCTCTCTCTGCAACCAGGACACCTGAATAACTCACTGACAAAAATCAGCCCTTCATTTCTTTGATTCATGATCACCATAGTTCCTGGGATGAGTAACCCTTTCCTCTGCATGTCCTAGATTAAAAGGACAGTTTCTTAGGCAAACTTTAGTCTAAAATCCCACTGCTCATCATTCCATGAACGAGGAAAAAGGATCTGGGAAAACACTTAATTTGGGGGCTCCCTGCCATCAAATAACGAGACTTCTCTTGATATAGTTGGGTTCACTCACAGAAAACGGCATACAGTTTCTGCTCACTTCAACATGCCTTCCTTGGGCATGCAGGCGCCTGGTTATGTGCTAGATCTTAAGGATGTAAAAATAGCTAACAGGACTTCTTTACTCAAGCAGTTTATAATCCAGTGAGAAGATCCAAACGCCTTATGTAATCATGTTATATATGCAAGCAGAGTTCTCTGTACAAGGTTGAGACACAGACACGCTATCAAGAAGGAAGGTGCCGGGCCTCTGGCACAGTTCCCAGTAGGAGATCCTGCCACATGGCTAGTTGTGTGCTTCCTGAAGACTGGTGGCCTGAGCAGACAGATCTTCTCTGTCTCTAGAAACCTTACCAGAAACAACACAGGGATCTTTTTGAAAAGGAATACATCTTGGGGGACACAAACAAAGGAAAGGAAATAATATCAAACAAACAAGCAAAGCAGATGGACTCTTGCTAACAGACTCTGCAAAGCTCCGAAGGCTGAGCTTTTAGCTGGCAGCAGAAGCAACTGAACAGTAGAGCCCAGGAAAGCACAAGAGACATCCAACACAAGGGTGGAAAATAAAGATGGACATAGGAGAAATGGCTGACAACTGGTTTAAGAGGCAGGAAGCATCCAGTGGCATCTTCTTACTCTCTACCTTGCACATGTCCAAGGCTTTGCTCTTGAGCCATAGCAAAGGACTCCATGGAGTGGACTAGAGGGTTGCTGGGATGGGGACAGAAAACAGGAAAGCCAGAGATGCTGTCCTAACAACAGGACTCCTGGGACTCTCAGGCAGGATTTAAGAGCCTTCTGCATCTGCAGCCAGAGCCTTACTACCTAGGCCATCCCTGCTATCACAACAGGACATGGTCCACAGTGGGGCAGCCTAGCCAGGTCTCCTAACAATGAAGCTATTTATAGTTGGCAGCTCCCATTTGCCAGCAAGGAGCTTCTTGGTGCCTGCTTTTCATCTGGAAAGGACAGACCAGAACTTCCAGATGTTTGTGAAAAGGCTCTCTCATACCAAAACCTCGTTAGCCTACAACATTTTTTTAAGAAAAGAAAAATTAAAAAAAAAAGGTATTTAGAAGACTTTCAAGTCAAAGGCATTCTCTCTCTCTCTCTCTCTCTCTCTCTCTCTGTGTGTGTGTGTGTGTGTGTGTGTGTGTGTGTGTGTGTGTAGACAGATGGGGAGAGAGAGAATCAATATTTTTTCAAGAGTTTTATTGTTGAAACAAACATAGTGTTCTCTTTTAAAATGAGGGAACATTAAAAAATCAAATCGTAAAGCTCTCTCTGAAGTGAGAACTTTGAAAGCATGAACATATACTTGGCAGATAACCTTGAAAAAAATTCCTCACAGAACAAAAACATACAAAGACAAAGAATACAAGAAATGAATAATATTAAATTAGAAAAACAGCTTCAAATACTAAGAAATTCCCAAAGGAAGAAGAGCAAAGTCAGAATGAGTCCCACTTTCACAGGTCTCAAAGGAAGGACCACGTGGATTGCCGAGGAGCATGAGATGAACAGCACCAATGACGAGCAAAACCTCACTTCAAGGGATATCACTGTAAAAACTTCACACTCCCACAGAAAGAAGCCCCTTCCTGCTTTCAGCAAAGTCACACACAGAGGATCAAGAGGCAGCAATGCCCATGACGTGCCTCAGTGTCTTCTCTTCACTGACCACTGGTCCATTGGCAATGACACCAGAAATTAGAAGTGAGACACTGATTTAAAAGTTATGAAAAAAAAAACTCCAATTCAGGAGTCTATATATGGACAAACCTGTCAATCAAATATCAGGGGAGAATAAGTCCATTTTCAGGCTCTGAAATTTTCAATATTTAATGTCCTTTATATGTTTCTCTTGGGTGTGGTCTCACAAACAGAGGGAAGAATAATAAGATTAGACAATATAGGATCCAAGAAGAAACGATCCAGCACAAGCAAGGGGAAGAGAGGATTCTGGGATGGTGATGAAAACTGAGACAGACAGGTGCTTGGCAGGTCTGTGGTGCAAACAGCACAGACTGAAGAAGAAAGAGAGAAGGCATCTAGATCATTCCAAGGTTAAAATGATGGAATTAATGTGTGGTGCATAATACATTGAGAAGAAATTTACATACGTGGAAAATGTGTAGGTAAAAATTGATGCTGAGTGAACAGGAACGCACACAAATGAAGAATCGGGACAATTATTAACTCCAGGGAAAATTAAAAGTTGTACAAGAAAGGAAATGTAATGGTGTTTTTACTACAGGGGCACGCTGTGAATACAGTCATAATTATGTAAACACTGAACACAGATCTCACTAAAAACGATGATATAAGTCTTCTGGGAGGTTGGGGAAAGGAAAATTGTGGAGGCGGGGGAAGGAGGTGCTAAAGAGAGAGAAATCTTCCTCTTTCATAGTGAGAACTTAATAGAGAGTCTCCAAGAGTGGAGAACAAAGAGATTCATGTGGAAGTTATTCTGCAGAATGAAAATGAATGTCCAAAGAATAGCAAAAGGGGGCTGTCCCTGGGAAAGGTTACAGATATTTTATTTTTTGTAACAAGGTTTGGAACCATTTGGCTTTTAAAAACATGAATAACAAACTAAAACGTAAAGCTGCAATTGTGTGGATGGAGAAAAGCAGCAGCTACCTCCAGGACAGAGGAAACATTGTATATAATTACCTAAAGCTTGGTGCTGAGTGGTGGGTGGAGGAAGCCTTCCTGGAGCCCAAGAGTGTGGCAAGATCTGGAGAGGTGAGCAGCCTCCAGATTTGAGGGCTCTGTACACGGTGAACCAGGGATCCTGTCTAGGATGCAGGGAGATACCTCTGAGTGAGCCATGGAAGATGAAAGACTAGCCAGGCCCTTAAGATGGGCTGGTTGTCAGAAAAAGTCTGAGTCCAGTGGTGCAGAATAGTGGCTCATTGGTCAAGCTAAATTCTAAAATGTACTTTCTGTGATTACAGTGGAGAAAATACTAACCACAAGAAATCAACAAGACTCCATGGTTCATGAGGCAGTCGCAGCAAAACAACTGTCTTCCTTCTGAAGTATAGCGATGGAAGACCAAGAGAGAGCTGTGCCCCAGGGTCTCTTGCTTCAGTTATTTTCTCTCTGCTCTTCTTGTGAACAAGATAGAGTGATGCATAGCTCAAGGGTTCAATCTTAGCTGATTTCTGGACCAAGGTAGTGTTTTGAACTATGAATAGGATGGTGGCATTTTAATCAAGCTCCCTCAAGTCAGAACCTGAGAAATTTGGCTAATAGTTGGGAATGGAAGGGTGGCCTCCTACGTGATCTTGCCGTGGGGAAAATAAATGGGTTGAACCTAACAATCTGAAATCAATAGAAACTAGAATTTATTCCTCTATCTGATCCACTATCACTGGCCATCTGCCTAGCTTCCCTTAGATTCTGGGTTGGTCTTTTCTGGACTTCAATGTCAGCCTTCCCTGCTTTTTGTGTGAGATCCCCTCCACCCTCTTCTCCCCCACCTCCATGTGCTTACACAACACAGACTCAGCTGTCAGCCTTAACTTCTCACTGCAACCACCCTTGTCCCCCAATCCCATCAGGATTTAACACCCACTCACTGGGTTCCCATTGGCCGCAGTTAATGTGTGTTAAAGTAGTATATAGCAATTTAGAACTGTTTCTTCCTTTGCTGGTCAAGAAATATAACAATGTAGCAAAATAACTGATGGAGACTGTGTTCAAATGGTCTGATGGAGACAAACTTTCATGTTACAAGGCTGTGTGACGTGGAGAAGTTTTTAATTATTCTGTACTTCAGTATCATCTAAAGAGAAGGGTCATAACCTCTCCTAGCTTATAAAAGGGACAACAGGATTAAATGACTCCATATCAATAACCAGAACCATAAATTGCTTTGAGATGATTGTCATTTGGTCAACAACCACTCTGTGATTTCATCTCTTTTTATCACGTGGCAAGTATAAGGATACCTGCTTATAGCACTTCAGTTTCTCTACTACACCCAGGGAAAGCCCCAATTCTTCAAACTGCCCACAGTTCCTTATTACATGTCTGTCCACCTCACCAGCCTACTCCCTTCCCAACACTCCTCAGAGTCCTGGCTCTAGCCCTGCAAAGTGAGCAATGGGTGGCCACTGGCTTCCTCTAGACTTGTAGCATCCTGGCATTCCGTTCCCTCTGAGGGTTGGTCCTAGGCAGAGCTACATTCATAGCAAATCAACTTGGAAGAGCAAGCAGAACTGAAGTCATGACAAGTTCCTCATGTGAACACTTCATTATGGGCCAGGCCATGTGACCTCCACACTCCCATCAGTGACTTCCTTTGAATGACTTCTTGCAGAGCTAAAAACACCTGCCTAGAGAGGCCTTTTTCCTTGGAACTGCTGGGCCCTTTTCTAACACTCTCTCTGGAACCCTCCATCTCTGTTCTTGTTGGAGTGTGTAGACCACTTATGACCTTTGAACTCTGAACCAGCATCCACCAGACCTGGGAACTGTGGCCAAGAATGTCTTCGAGGTCGAGGAGCCTGTAGCTACACATATTGAATCACTTGGTCCTGAAACTAGAAGATGTTCTCAGATTCTCACTCTTAATGATCTGAACGCACCTACCCCAGCATGCACATGCCCATTTGCGCCAACTTGGCGTGAGAATAAACGAACTTAAGTTGCCCTCTGTGACACCCTTTAATCACGACTTTCCTCAAAAATATGAAAAGAAAAAGATATACTGCTGCATAGGTCCTCCAACTTTGCTGGGAGTGTGGGCTTCCAGGAGACAGGGGCCAGTCCTGATGCAGGGACTCAGGGTGCATGTGAGTGGAACGCCAGTGCCATCCAATGGCTATCTCATGTAACTGCAACAGCTCCACCCTTGACCTGCACCAGTATTTTTCCTATTGCACAGACCTGCTTTCTTGAAGTCTTTGGGTGTGCTGCCTACCTGTAGTCTCTCCCTTCCTCTCTAGCCTGTCTCTTTCAACGTCTTCTGTTAAGCATTTGAAAGCTTGGTGCTGTATGCCGTTTCAATAGTAGTCAAAATGTAGTCATGGCCTTTCTTGAGGGAGTGCCTAAAATTGGTTTTACGGGAGGATATTTTCAACTTTTGATTCTTACTCTTTGATGAGTATATACTGGAGTTTTTCAGAGATTCTGTGAACTATGATAAAGAGGCATTGAAGCAGATGTACATATATGAATCAAGCTGCTTTCTGTTAGCCAAAATACCAGAGACTGACGAAAATGTTTAAATGTCATCCATTAAAATCTTTGAGAGATAATTATTTTACTTACATTAACCAGTACTGGGTCATTATTTTAAATGAGCTGAGAAATATTTTTAAATGTATATGTTTAAAATATAAATATTTTATTTTTTGACTGTAATGAGGGCTGAGAGAGAAAGCTCTTCAGGATCCTCTTTAAGATGTAAGAATGGAGAGTGTGACAGGTCCTGAGACTAGGCAATGTAAGAATAACTGCCTCCTGGCCCCAGAGAATGTCAAAGTGTTCTGCTAGCATCATTTCTGGAGAGGACAGTACATGGGGGATACCCCTGGTGACATGGATGGAAGGCAGAGATATGTGGGTTGGGTTTTCATCCTGCACACTGTATATCCCTACAAAGGCTGGAAACATGGAAAACTGGGGTAACAGCCTCAGAGATACCTCATTTCCATGCCCCCCTGAGTGTGACCAATACAGGTCACCAAATTAGTCTGAGAGAAATGGGAACTGGGCACAGAGGTATGTATTTTTAATCTAGGCACCCAGGAGGTGCAAAGATCATGAATTTGAGACCACCATAGACTAGAGAAAGAGACCAGCAATAGATGATTGATAGATAGATAGATAGATAGATAGATAGATAGATAGATAGATAGATAGATGCATGCTTGCATACATACACACATACATACATACATACGGAGCACCTATAGCTAATCTCTCTCTGTTTCTCCTCTGTCCTAATTATAAGAAATCAGATGAATTTCATTTTCATTAAGGAAACTGCCATCTATGGCATAGCTTACACTATGCCTGTTCTTTAAAAAATCATGAGCTAATAGAAGAGTGCTGTGTTTGCTATCTTGAAGAGGAGAATCACCTAAAATTAAAAATCACGGCCTTTCCCATTGGACGGATGTGCCAGAGTCATATATTTTATGTCTCCTTATTTCTTCATTTTTGGATCCTTAGTAATTCAACACTGTGAAATTTTCATTTAAGTACAGGCTGCTGGGTTATATTCCTTCAATTTTTATGTATATAATGTTCTAATTTTATGAAAACTCAAAGCCCACGGGTGCAGTTTTTCCCTACTATTCAAAAATTGTTTGAGAAATAACTTTCCATTTTTTCTTGTAACTTTTCAAAAACATTTTATTATTAATTTATATTTCTATTACAATTTCACTACAGTCTTACCGACTTTTCACAGGGGCCACAACATTCATTCCTTTAAGTATATCATTTTATTGTTTTGAATTTATTGCTACTTGCATAAGAGTCATTATTATTTCATTGTAGAACTTTTTGCTCAGTCCTAAAAAATATCCTCTTTCATGCCCTCAGGCCAGAAACCCCAGGCATAGTGACCTCCACTTTCTGTCTCTATAGACTCTCCTTTCTGGG
This sequence comes from Mus caroli, assembly GCF_978045245.1. Taxonomy (NCBI): domain Eukaryota; kingdom Metazoa; phylum Chordata; class Mammalia; order Rodentia; family Muridae; genus Mus; species Mus caroli. Next base: position 151,794,499 of record NW_028227256.1, on the reverse strand, counting down.
GCATCTTGTATAAATGCAGTCATGTTTCATCTGTGCAAGCAGACTTCAAATCCTCCCAGGAAGAAATACATTATAAAATGTCGTTGGGTGTGCGTGTGCATGTGTGTGAGTGTCTGTGGGGGTGTGTGTTTCTGTCTAGTTTCACTCACTTTGCAAAGCATCCTTCAGGCTTATCCTAACTGTAGCAAAGGCCAAGCCTTTCCATTACGGTCAGACTATTATAGCAGTATGTGAATTGGTCGAATTCACCAATTCATGGGCCAATGTGTAGTTGCTGTTTTGTGTAATGCCATGAATCTTGGTAAATTGTTTATAGATAAGTTTTTTTTGTCTAAATATGCGTTTTCCCTTTCTCCTTGATATATAGAGTATCACTGGAATTGCAGTTATGTGCTAATTCTGTGTTTAATATTATGAGAAACTTCCTAAGCGTGTTCCCAGGGGCAGCAGCATCTCACAATTAACCAAAAAGTTTTCTACATCATAACCTGTGTGTATTATTGTTATTATTATTATTATTATTTTGTTGTCCTGGTTCATTGTAAAACAACTTTCTATTGTGAACATGTTCTTCTAGTGACCAATAATGCTAAGTGCATTGAGTTTTAAAAGTCAGAGATTATGGACAAATTTCAATGTTTTGCCTCTTCCCTCAGACTGACTATGTGACCAATCAAAGATTCTCTTAACTGGAAACCAGAAAATCTTTGTTATTTTATAAAAGAAAAATCAGGAAAGAGCCCCAACTGATACCTAGGGTGCATACTTTAAGTTTGTATTATATTTTAAGCATTTAAAAATTTATTACACAATTATTTCCTTCCTTATACTCTTCATTAAAATTCCAAATAATATTCAAATCTTTTATTACGGTTGCAATTTTCTGCTTCTTGTCTGTGAACTGAGATGTTGCTTGGCACCTGGAGGTTTATGGCAGTTTCTGTAGCATCATGAATCACACCTTTGTGTGTAAATAAAATCTTTGTGTTAAATTATTTTTGACTGACACCGTTGTTATTCACTTGCCTGTTGATTGCATCTGTACAAACTATTCTGTTAAATGTTCGCTTAGAATTTTATTCTCTTCATGAAATTCTTAGGCAAATGGATGGAACTAGAAAATATCATCCTGAGTGAGGTAACCCTACCACAAAAGAGCGTACATGGTATGCAGTCACTGATAAATGGATATTAGTCCAAAAGCTCAGAATACCCAAGATACAATTCACAGACCACATGAAGCTCAAGAAGAAGGAAAACCAAAGTGTGGGTGCTTTGGTCCTTCTTAGAAAGGGAAACAAAATATTCATGGGATCAAATACAGAGACAAAGTGTGGAGCAGAGACTGAAGGAAAGGCCATCCAGAGACTGCCCCACCTGCGTATCCATCCCATATACAGTCACCAAATGCAGACACTATTTTGGATGCCAAGAACATCCTTGCCTAAGATGCTTGATGACAGAAACCTGATATAGCTGTCTCCTGAGAGGCTCTGCCAGTGCCTGACAAATACATAGTCAGATGCTTGCAGTCAACCATTGCACTGAGTGCAGGATCCCCGATGGAGGAGTTAGAGAAAGGACTGAAGGAACTGAAGGGGTTTGCAACCCCATAGGAAGAACAACAGTATCAACCAACCAGACTTCCCAGAGCTCCCAGAGACTAAACCACCAAACCTACACATGGAGGAACCCATGGCTCCAGCTACCTATGTAGCAGAGAATGACCTTGCCGGGACTCAATGGGAGGAGAGGCCCTTGGTTCTGTGAAGGCTCAATAACCCAGTGTAGGGGAATTCGAGGATGGTGAGGTGGGAGTGGGGGGAGGAAATACCCTCATAGAAGCAGGGGGAGGGGGAGATGGGATAGGGGTTCTTGGGGGGGGGCACTGGGAAAGGGGATAACACATGAAATGTAAATAAAGAAAATATCCAGTAAAAAAAAAGTAAAAAATAAAAAATAAATGAGAAAAAAAAGAATTTTATTCTCACTTTTCTTCCATTCTAATAGATAACATGTATGTTGGCTTTTTTTTTTTAAAGATAATGAAATCTGAATCTTTGTCTTTTAATGAGAAACCTGTGTAGGACATTGATTTTGTTATATTTCATAGCATCAGGTTCTGTGACATTCTATATTTTTAATACATTTCATTGTCAATTGTTTTCTAGCCCTTGATAATAACACCCTGCATCTGGCTTACAGTTGTACCTTGAGTAAGAAGTCCCGGATGGGCCATTGGTCTCCAGTGACTTCTCAAAGGCGTCACTGACACCATTTTCTTTGAAAGGGAATCCCCTCTATTTGATGACACTTTGCTCAGCTGTCCCCATGGTCACCAATGCTAAGTCATCCAGGACCGGCATCTTCGCTGTCGTCACTCTGTTTATTGTTAGTGTGGGCCCCTTACATTGTCTTTGATTATTGTTTTATTTTAAATTCTTATACACTGTTGTGATCACATACAGAGGAATTATTAAGACATTCCTTTTGAGCTTGAAGTCAACTTCACAACTCTATGTCTGATTTCCCTAGCTTTGAGCTTTGGATTTTTGCCTATTATTTCTTCAGAGTTAATCTTAAGGTGTTTTTTAAAAAATATATTAATAGGATGTTTTCTGAGTCCCTAAGTGCCTAAGAATGAATTGTGTGTGTGTGTGTGTGTGTGTGTGTGTGTGTGTGTGTAAGAAACTTGGATTTATTAAAAAAAAAAAACTTATGTTGTAAAATTATCTAAATGTCATACCTTATTTTCTGGAATTTACTACCAGAGGTAACAATAAAACAATCCTATTTCATGAAGCAAAAGAAAATAATACAGATATATTACCCAGAAAACAATATAATGTCTTGATACAATTTCGGATTATTCCTATGATAATTGTGTATCAATCATTCTCACAATATCTTTCCTGTTTCTAAGATGTTAACTGTGATATGTAACACTGACTTACAGCTTTAGGGGGGAAAGAAATACTACTGTACATAAACATTTTGTTTGGTTTAAATGACAGACAATAAAACACACTTATAGTAATTATAGTGTTAATGGAGAATTAAACTTGTAATATGTCATATTTCCATTAAAATGTCTAATCGTTTTGCAACATTGTAACTATCATACATCACACATAAGGTTTTTTTTCTTTCAAGAGCCATATTTATAATATTGCTATTTGGTGCATTTAAGATTGATAGCATAATTTCAAAACACATCATAGAATGCCAAGATTGGTCTATATCTCCCATTTGGAAATGTTTGTGATGTTTAAATCATATTATTTGACAGACCTGAGGGATAGCAGTTCTATGCATGTCAGCTGCCCATATGGACCCTTTTATTTTTTGATATCCCACTTAGCACGGAGCCCTGCAACACAGACCAGTTCTAATTGCTTTGTATCCCATGTATATGATATGTGATCTTCCACTTACAAGAAAACTTTTGCCTTGGATTGTCATCATATGGACATCTTTGGGAGTCATTTTTGTGCAATGAATGGGCATTTTCTATTATGTTAAATTCCAATGTTAGTTTTGTATTGATATAAACAACTCAACTAAGATGTAAGATTACAGAATTATAACACACAGTAAAACTCATACACACAAAAGTAATGACAGTTCATATCAATTGCAACATACATTTAATTGGTAAATGTAAAAAAAAAGTCTTAAAATTTAGAAAATGTACCCAAATTAAATGTTGATATGTTTATAATTTTGACTATCATTTCTCTGATGTATCACTTAAGATTTTGTGCTTATCTTTGTATTTTTGTATCTTAGTATTTCCTCCAGCTAAACATATGAAAAGGTAATCAAGAAGGTTAAAGAAATCCCTAGAGATTTTGATGTGCATTGTCCAAGTGCCATCTAGATTTGTCTGAGCTTCCAGTCTTGGCCAGAAATAAGAAACCCTATTCTCCTGTCCTTACCAAAATTATTTAACATGTTGGTATTGTGAATCTAATAGACGAAATGAGATAGAGTGATTTAAAATTATACTTTGTAATCTAGTGAGTTTGACCAATTGTCCCTCATATGCCATCAATAAGATAATCTGGTGTGTGAGTTTATCTGTGAATGATGCCCATACGTACATTTAACATACATCTGTCATGTATGTTAAAATCTATTTCAAGCATCCTGTTTGCATTAGATCTTAGTCATGCTTTTGTCATGAAAGTTATTGTTCACCGTGCAATCCTTCCTTCCCTTGATATTTTTCCACACTGCTTCCTTTCAAGATTTTCATTATTCTCTTTTGGAAAAATTATTTTGAGGTTCCTGTCTGCAGCTCTTAATGTAGCTTAAGTTCTTATCACTTCCTCAAAATGTGGCTCAAGGTCTTTCTCTAGCTTTGGAGAAATGATCAGCCAAATATCAAATACCTCTTCTGCAACTGATCTCGTTTTCTTTCTGGACTGTAGTTACATCCTTCTTAGACCATCACCAGGATCATGTGACTCCTCGTTGTTCTGGTTTCATCATTATCCCTTGATATTTGTCCACCTTTGATACGTGTCCTATCTACTGTTCAGCTCATGTGTATCTAATCTCATTTAAGCATAAAGTGCAGATGTGTTGTATTATGTTAATTTTCAAATATTACCTAGTTTTTTTTTTCCACTATCCCTTACTTTTCAATTCCCTCAACAGAATAATTAGAGCTACTTTAAAGCCAATTATGTATGTCCTGAACTCCTTTATCTGAATTCATCATGGGCCTTTTTCTGTCTGCTTTTATTTTCTCTTGTTTTAGGTGCGTCCAGTTAGAGTTGGCTAAGTGCTGGACATTGAGAGTTGAGGCCCTGTATGATGCTATCTTCCTTCAGAAGCAGTTAGCTTACTTGTTGTGAGCTGCTAGGTTAGGAACACTGGCATCCCCAGATCTCTTGTTGCCATCAGATTCTCAAAGAGATCAAAGCTTGCATTGCATCTCTATGAGAGTCAGTGCCAACTGACTGCTTACACACCAAGTCCAACCCTCCAAAGCTCCACCTACAACAGATTCCCTTCCATGTGCTTAAGCTCTAATGTTTGAGTGCCTACCCAAACCTCAAAGGTCTGAAGTAGTTTTTTCTTCTCTCAAACAAAGTATATGGAATTCTTTTCTGGTTTTTAATTAATTTATTAATTTATTCACTTTACATTTCCCCTCTCTTTGAAGTTCCACCTTTGAACCCCTTCCCATTCCTTCTCCCCTTCTCTTCAGAGAAAGGAAAACAGAGAGAGAGAGAGAGAGAGAGAGAGAGAGAGAGAGAGAGAAGTATCAACCTGCCTTGGCAAATCACAGCAAGACTAAAAATATCCTTTCTCACTGAGGCCAGACAAGGCAGTCCAGTAAGGAAAAAGGGGTCCAATGGCAGACAACAGAGTCTGAGACAGTCCCAGCTTCAATTTTTAGGAGACCCACATGAAGAACAAGCTGCCATCTGCTACATATATGAAGAGGGCCTAGGTCCAGCCCATGCAGGGTGGTTCAGTCTTTGTGAGTCCATGTGGCTTCCATAAAGTACAGGATAACCATGCTACACTCTTCACAGACCCAAAGAAGCTAAATAACAAAGAAAGTCCAATGGAGGAAGCTTGAATCTCACATAGAAGAGAAAATAAAAATAGACATTGGCAGTGGATGGAGGGAGGGAACTGGGTGGGAAAGAGGATGGGAAGAGGAACTAGGGTAAGGAGAGGGAGGGTTCTGCAAGGACAGAAATCAGTTGGTGTGTGTGGGGGGCATCTCTGAGATGAGCCAGAAACCTGGGGTGGGGGAGGCTCCCAGAAATCTATCGGCCCTATCTGAGTCTTGTAACAGTGGGGTATATGAAGCCCAAAGTAGCCACCTCCTGTAGTCAGACAGGCAGGCCTTCCAGTGGAGGGAGGGTAACACCAACCCACCCACAAAACCTTTTACCCAAAATTTGTCCTGCCTATGAAATGTGCAGGAATAAAGAGGGAGCAAAGATTGAGGGAATGGCCAACCAATGACGGGCCCAACTTGAGACCCACCCCATGGGAGAGGGCCAACCCTTGTCACTACTAATGATAACTCTGGTGTGCTTGCCGACAGGAGCCTAGCTTAACTGTCTTCTGAGGGGCTTCATCTAGCAACTGATGGAAACTGATGCAGAGATCCACAGCCAAACAGTAGGCAGAGCTCTGGGAATCTTGTGGAAGAGAGGTAGGAATTGAGGAAGCTGGAGAGGAGAAAGGTACATGAAATACTACATCCCCCCCCCCTTTGTGCTTTCTCCCAGACTTAGAAGTTCTTGAGGATTTGAGGGCTTTTCACTGTTTTCAAATAAAGCACTCTGAATTTTCCTGTTCACACTGAGAAAAGCTCTTAATCTATCATTACTTAGATGAAATGCAAGCCTTTTAGTATGTTTTGATGTATATAAAACTTGAGATTAAGAAAACACTTATCAAACTATATCCTGATAGACTTGAAGTTACTAATTTTAACTAAAGCTTCCATGTTAATGAACGCATCTCTGCTCCCCACCCAGATAATAACGCTGTTTTTTTTTTGTTTTGTTTTGTTTTGTTTTTTTTTACTTATTTCTTGGACAATTGTATTAGCTCCATTTCCTCTGGACATTCATCCACACACAAGTCTTCCCAGTCGGTACTTTCCTTTAATCTGACTTCTGAGACGTGCCAGTTTTGTCTACTAATTCTTCTCGGTTTTGATTCTGCTTTTATCATCAGTCAGAGTAAAATTTAATGTGTAATGTTTCTGCTGCAATTTACTTATATTTTTCTTATTCTATTTAAATCTTTTTAAAAATATTTCATGGCAATTTTAATTTTTTTTCTTTTACCTTTTCCTCTTAATATGTGAGCTTCATATCTTGCCACTGCATAAGACTTCTGACAAGTGTCTTGAATACTCCCCATCCTAGCACAGATCATCCTGACAGGTACACTGAGCCGCTGGTTCTGGATGCTGCTAGGCATCCATCCTCCCTTGTATCCACTCATCATTTGTCTACAGGTATCTTCCAGTTGGGGCAACCACTTTGAAAGGTATATGCACCACAAATGAATATGCTTAGGTCTGCAACCTATAAATAACTCTCAGATCACCATCATAATTTGGAACCAGTGATTCAAGAGTGAAACTTCGTGATAGTACTGCATTCTGGGAATCTCGTAATTAAATCGCCTGCAAAGCTGCATTTGAATTTTCTTAAATATATGTGATAATTGAAACTATGGAGAAAATAAAAGTCTCCTTATTTGCAGATGGCCTGACTGAACACAAGAAACCTCTTTTCCTTCAAAAGAGAGGCAGGGACCCTAAAGACTCCATTAGAAAACTCTAATAAAAACTTTCAGCGAAGTAGCAGGAAAAAATTGACGTAACAAAAAAAATCTTTTTTATGTTCTAACCACCAACACGCAGAGGAAGAAATCAAAAAACAAGCTCCTTCATATTCAGAAATTTTCCTTATAATAAATGTAACCAAAGAAACAAACACTTTACTAGAAGATGGAACGACCCCCGTGCTCTAGCACTGGAAAACTTACTTCTGTGAAAATGACCATATGGCCAAAATCAATCTACAAACTTCAGTACAATTCCTATAAATAGTTTGATGACTTTCTTCACCGAAACAGGGGGAAAAACAGAATCCTTAAAATTCACTTGGAAGCATAAAAGAGCTTAGTGAACCAAAGCAATGCTGAAAGGAAAACAGGTGGGGGTGGGGCTGGGGGTGGGGCTTGGGAGGCTGGAGGTCTCATAATACCTGATTTTCAGTTATAACACAGAACCACAGTATACAAAGAAATGCGTCAGTGGCACCAGATAAGAAGTACAGAGCAGTGGGTCCACATAAAAACACCACACAGGTATAGTCACACAACTGTCAAACAGCACAGAAGAGAAAGGACAGACAGCCTCTTCAACAATGTGTGTGTGGAGGTGGGGAGGGAATTAGATACCCATATGTAGAGGAATGTAACTAAATCCCTACCTCGTAACTTTGTATGAAAATCAATTCCAAATGGACCTTAATATTAGACTTGAAGCTCCAAAAGTTATAGAGGAAAAAGTAGTAGGAAATGCTCTAATACACGAGTATAGGCAAGGAGTTTCTTACATGGACTCTGGTAAGTCAAGAAATAAGGCTAAAATTTTAAAAAACAGGACCTCTTGGAATTAAAAGTCTGCTACATAGCCCAGGAAACAATGAATTGAGCTAAAGGGTAGGCTTTACAGTGGGAGGAAATTTGGGGTAGCTATACATCTAACAGAAGACAGGAAGAACTGGAAAGAGAGAAATAATCACACACACACACACATGCGCGCACGCGCGCGTTCACATACTTATAAAAACCAAAACAAAGGAGAAAAAGAAAAAACAGCCCCAAAAATAACTCAGTCAATAAGTGGGCTAGGGAAAAGAATAAAGAGCTCTCAAGGAATCAAGTACAATAAACATGTGAAAAAATTGTCAGCATCACCAGCCGTCAGAGATTCTCACACACACACACACACACACACACACACACACACACACACACACGCACCTGCAATAAGCTTCCATCTCACACCGTTTGGAAAGGCAGTCATCAACAATTAACAAGTGCTGGTGAACAAAGGAATTCTTGTAAACTGCTGGTGGAAATGTAAACCAGTCCAACCACTGTGGACACCAGTACGGAGGCTCTCCGTAAGCTAGAGACCTATCTACTCTACCACCCAGTTATACCACTTCTCAGTATTGATCCAGAAGACTGAGGTCAACATTTCACAGAGCTACCTGCCCATCACCGTTCCTGGTAGCCAATCTACGGCACCAACTTAGATACTCAGGTATCTGTCAACAAAAGAACCGAAGAGGAAAATGTGTTTTATATGCATAATCATTTATTTCAACAATGAAGAATAATTAAAGTTATGCTCTTTTCAGGAAAATTGATGCAACTGGAGATGGTCATATTAAAGAAATTGTCAGTCCACAAAAGACAAATGTTGGATTATTTCATTCCTCTCACTTGTGAGTGCCAGAATAAAACCACAGCTGTGTGGATGATGTGAGTGTAGATGTGAAGCTGTCTAGGAAACGCAGAAGACCAGTGGGAAGAGACCAGGCTCAGAAGGGATGGATGGAGAACCTGGAGGTATGGGCTCAAAGTACATGATGTACTTGTGTGAAAAAAGGTCTCTTCACCCCTGTATAGTAACAGAAAATATTTAAAACAGATTTTTAAAACCAGGGCATTTATAAAAAAAAAAAAAACAAAAAACAAAAAACAAAAAACTAGCTTAAGTATCAGAACGCAGTTTAGCTTCAATTACTATCAACATATTCCCCAAGAAGAAATAATGAGAGGACATTGTCCTAATTGTTTTTCCCCATTAAAGAGAAAAAGATAAGGAAGGTATGTATGTTTGCAGAGAAAATGACCTAGTCCCCCATGGAGGCAGGTATAATGTCTTTGAAAGAGGCATGAGTCAGGAAGTCTCTCTCCTGTTTCATTCACAGACTCAACATCCAATTTTAAGTCAGATGATTCATTTGAATTTAATGCCATCTGTAAAAACACTAATTGTTCCAGCTTCCAAATTGCATACATTTTATGAGTGCATTAGTGTAAAACAAGAGCAAGTATATACTTAATATTTTTTAAAAAACTCATGTATAAATTCCAGGTGAGTTATCAATATTGTTTCATTCACAGTAATTGGTTGGGTTTTTTTTTCCCGGTGCTTCTCTGGGTCAATAATCTATCAACTTCAGAGTGCCTGTGAGAAAAGTCCAGCGGGGGACCTCTTAGGATTGATGCATCATCCACACACAGCTTTTACTCAAAGCTGGTCTATGATACTTAGGACAGTTTGCACATGAACAAAATTACTAAATTAATGGAACCTGTGTTCTTGCGTATATATTTGATCTTGCTGTCTTTGCAATTGTATAAAGGTTTTTTTTTTTCTACTTTCCTTTGGCTTCTCTGCTACCCTCATCGTTAGATGGTTTTGGGTCTGATTTATTAAACATCAAGTCCCAAGACTGTGAGTTGAGAATACATGTGGTAATTACAGCTCATGTTTTGGGGGATGCTATTGGCAAGAGGCTAGAGTCAGAAACATGAGCACACACACACACACTGAATAGATGAGCCATTTGCTTCGTTTTTAGACAGTTCCTTCCTTATGCTTTATAATGGATAAAAAGCAACAAAGGTCATAATAATCGGACAGATTCACTCTTGCACATTTCCCCTGTTTAGATGATATAAATTTGACCAGACAGGAGGAGACCCTGTGGCTTGCACTTTGCACATTCAGTTCTTTAGTACTGGAAAATTTTAATTTTAATTTTAAAAACCTAACTTGTCTACCCTCTTGAAACAATACAGAAAGAATACTTCCCATGAGCCACTGGCACTAGATTTTAGCTTTCTTTCTTTCTTTCTTTCTTTCTTTCTTTCTTTCTTTCTTTCTTTCTTTCTTTCTTCCTTTTGAAACAAATTGTCTTCCATAATTGTATGTTTTGGACATTTTAACATAAAAAAAATAGTCTTTAGTTCAAAGACCTGAAACGATTTTCTCTGCACTATATTATCTGATGTTGACTACACTGCAGACGTGCTCATTAGAGAGGAATCACAACACAGGAACAGAGTCACAGTAATTCAAAACTAGAGAATAAGATTTTCATGGACACAGGGCTTCTTCCTTTAGTTGTATCTTTTGACAGCATCCTCTCTAAATATAGGCAGAAAACTTAGTTTGGTCAAAGAACCATAAGTGATTGGTCTCCAAGTTTCCTCTGAGCCAGGTTCACAAAGAACTTTTTTTTTTTGAGACAGGTCCTCACTCCAATCAGTGTAAAACTCACTGTGTAAACAAGGCTGGTCTTGAACTCACAAAGATGTACCTATCTTTGCCTTCTGAGTGACAGGACTAAAGATACGCACCCCTGTGCCCAGTCAAAAACAGCTATTTTAAGAAAGACTAAAGGACATGAAATTTATGATCATGACTGTGGTAGTAGTATTTTAGCAATACCCACTGCTCATTATATAGATAAGACATCAGACGAGGGTGGGTGTGATGGTTTGAATATACTTTGCCCAGGGAGTGGCACTATTAGGAGGTGTGGCCTTGTTGTGGGGGAAGTATGTCATTGTGGGTGTGGACTTTAAGACCCTCATTCTAGCTCCCTGGAAGCCAGTCTTCTGTTTGCCTTCGGATGAAGATGTAGAACTCTCAGCTCCTCCAGTGCCATGGCTGCCTGAACGCTGCCATGTTCCCACCTTGATGATAATGAACTAACTTCTGGACTTGTAAGCCAGTCCCAATTAAATGTTGTCCTTATAAGAGTTGCCTTAGGCATGGTATCTCTTCACAGCAGTAAAACCCTAAGTAAAACAGTGGGGGCACTACAGAAATAGATAAAGCAGAGTCCTTACAACCAGAAGCAGTCTTTTTAAAATACATGTATGTATATGAATTTGTGTCTGTGAGTACATGTATGAGTGTCCCACAGGGCTAATGTGAATGTCAGACAACCTCAAGTATTGGTCTTTACCTCTTTGGTTTGAGACAGGGTCTCTGTTATTTGCCACTACACACATCAGATGTGCTGGCCCATGGGCGTTATGGAATTTCTCTATATCTACTTCCATCTCCCTGGGATTACAGGCACAGGCCACCTTGCCTGACTTGATCTGGGGAATTCAAACTCAAGTCCCCACGCTTCTGTGATAAGCACTTTACCAATGAGCCACCTCTCCAGGCTTTAAAAATATTTTTAATTGATAGGTAAAATTTGATTCAGAAGAAAGAGTTACATCTGGAAACTCAACAACCAAGCCCAAGATGTGAAGTTAAAACTCTCAGACATTCAAGGCTCTGGATGGAGCACAGCAGCCCATCTGCCCGAGAAAATGCAGTGACTCTCTTAGGTGAACTCTGCATAACAGTTTGCAACCCGTGATGCTCACATCTCTCCACTGCTGTGCTTTGTTTGCACGGTGACTTGCTTTTTGGTGGCATGACCCCGACTAAACTATTTATCCTCTACGAGCCTTGGGCTTCTTACAAGAATGGGGATAGTGGTGTCCATCTCTTAGGGTTGTTTAGGATGTTGGCTAAGTGCAGAATTTAAAAATGCTTTCAGTGAAAACTGTAAGGCATGGCTGAGAGAAATTAAAGATTATCAAATAAAAAGTGACATACCATATTCATGGGTTAGTCAGTATCATTAAATGATATAAGGTCTCCAGGTTATCAATTCAATCAAATTACCAGGTTCTTTGGGGGTGGGATGTTGGTAATGTAATTTTAATATTTTGTATGAAAATACAAAGAACATAGAATAAAGAATATGTTGAAGATCAAGTTCAGAGAACCAGTTGAAACCTCTGCCAACATAAATGCTATTTGGTATTGTGAAAGAATGATTAAGTAGAACAACAAATAACAACGGTACAGGAATGAACTCATGTAAACTTGAAGAATACCATCAGAAGTCATTTTAAATAAACATCACTGAATTGATTGCCATTGCTATGGGAACATAAAACTGACCCCTGCAAACTGCAGCATAAACAAAAATTAATTTAAGATAGATCATAAACTCACATGGAAAATGGGAAACATCAAAATTCTTAGAATTTACAAGCTTTGGGATAGGTAAAATTTCTATAAAACAACCGTAAAGAATATTTTAATTGCTCTTGGTTAAAATTGAGAAGTATTGGTAGAGTGAACAGTGCAGATGAAAAAGGAGAGATATCTGCAGAATAGGAGCCAGACAATGTATTCATATCCAGAATATAATGACTTCTAAAAGGATCAATAAAAGTATAAGTTGCATCAAAGCCAAGCAACAGGGACCTGGACTTCTAAAAGAGATTATGGAAACCTATTCAGCAGTGTAAGTTATCAATGCCTCTACTAGGATGACTGATGCTTCTAAAACTTAGCAAGGCTGGGCACTGGTACGAGTAGAGAGCAACTGGAACTTTCACGTATTCTTGCTAGTAGGAGGGTAAGTTGCTAGGGACATGCTAGAAAACCAGTGTTATTGATACTAATGATAAGCCCGCCATTTGTAGATCTAAGGCCTTCCAACCATCACGGTTCTATAGCAAAATGAAATAAAACATACCCACAAGTAGTCTTGCACTATAATGTAACATAAAACAACAGCAAAGGAAAAAAATCAATCTGAATTATATTAGTAACATGCTGTATGAAAAAATGTAATCATACAGGCATCATGGCCATGCCTGGAATCTTAGGAGGCTGAAAAAGAATAATGACAAGTTCAGGACAACCTGAATTATATAACAAATTTTAACTAGCTTCAGGTATTGGATAGGACTCTAATTCAATAATAATAATAAGGTTTACAAATAAATAGTTAAAAATAGAAATTAAGTCCATATGGTTAAAATAGGCCATAAGAATATGAGGACATATTTATACAATTTCACTGAGATTTATACTTGACTTATACAGTTCATTATATAATATATACAGACACACATGCATACACATATAAACTTAATATGTAGGTGTAGATATGCACACACACATACACTTTTAATAGCACCTGGTACATAGAGACGCTCAACACAGTCATTTTGATTACCATTCTTGAATCCCAGGAAGCAACCAAAACAACCACCACGTCCTTGCAGGGAATGGAAATGAAGCTCCGCCATGTTGCAGTGCTTGCCCAAGCCACGGCACTGACAAGGGAGGAGGCGCAGCTTGAGCCGGTGTCCTGACCTGGCTTCCAGAGCAGACTGCTGTGTGTCTTGCCTTGTTACTCCCTTTGAAAGCAGCCTTGAGTTCTTTGTCTTGCTCCCTGCTGGCAGTCCATGCTTTCTACCTTCCCTGAATGGGACCGAGGCTTCTCAACTCTTCAGCTGATGAAGGGAAAGCAATCAGAGCAATCATATCCTGTCTTGGACATTGGACAGGATTCCTCACAGCAACAGGCTACGAAGTAAAGATGTATTTACAGCCATCCACTAATTCTGTAGAACTGTGACTGATATAATTCCTCACAGTCACTAACTTGTTTGTTATGAGCTAGGAACATGAAGATTAAAAACAATGGGATTTTGCACACAATATTCCAAAGGTATCTCCACTTCTATATCGGAGCATGCAGTTGTGCTCTCAGAGGAAAGGCCACTGGAAGATTTCTTTGTGATTCCTAAAAGTACAAATATGGGTACTACTGTTCCATAATATGAGCTGAACCGACCTTAGAAGTGTTCACGAGGTACCATCAAAGTTTGCTTGGGTAGCTCTTGGTTACTTCGCCTGAGGACACCCTCTCATCTCTCACTAAGATGACATGCTAAATCATGCACGGGAGGATGAGACCCTTTCACTTATCCGATCTTTTTGGATGGTTACTGTTCTACACATTATGATGTGACTGGGAATTTGATAAACTTTGTGCATCAGACCATGTAATGAGCAATGTGTAGGATAAGAACTGGGATTGGTTAATGAAAGAGACATGGAAATTCTTGCTCTCATTGGAGACAAATAAAACAAGTTATACAGTGTGTTTAAAGGTGATAGTTACAATGGGAGAATTTAGCAGGGAATGCAGATGGAAAGTACTGTCTGGGATCTGAGCACCGGCTAGTAGGTCCTCCGAGAAGGTTGCATTTCAGTAGAGGCTTGAAGTCCATGAGCCTAAAGAGCCTCCCGTGGGACAAAGAGCTGTCAGAGTTTTGACATGGCTGCTGTTTTAAGGAGTAACGAGGCTGGGCTTGGAGGAAAAGACCAGAAGGAGAAGTCACATAGCCACCAGAGTTTAAAATGCTTTCTAAATGGGCCAAGTTGATTTCTGTTTTCAGAGCTATCCACTTAAAGAGAGTTGAGGAGGAGGAGGAGGAGGAGGAGGAGGAGTGGAGACTGGATGGAGTTTGGACCCCTGTGGTGGACCACCTTCTAGGGGCAAAGTGCCATGCTGAGGGTGACTTGATAAGCTCAGAACTGAAGAACAGTTCTTGTCCAAGATCCCCCCCCGCCCCCCATCTCAGACACCACTTAACTGTCAATCAAGTTTCTGGTCTCCCTTAGCGTCAACCACAATACATTCTGACTCTCCTCCCTCCCTGTCCTCCCTCTTGGAAGCCAGCAATGAAGGTACAGATTTTATTTTTGCACTTTTGTGAAACGGGTGAAATATTTTTATCTTTATAAATTATTTCCCATTCTTTAAAAAAAATACCTCATTTAATGGGATATGTTTCTAAATGACTAGGTCATGCATATTTCAGAAGGCACCCTCTGGGACCAGAAGAGAACCTTGCCTAGGGGGAATGTTTTCAATCCCTCCATTCTGCACCCAGCCTCAGAAGCCAGATGATACCCACCCCCCAGAGGCTGAGAAGGTGAAGGTGGGGGGTGGAAGGAAACTGAGACACCCCCAGCCCTCTCTGAGGTTGTTTTCTCAGTTAAACACAGTGGTAGAGCTGGAGTCAAGTCTCCATGGAGACTAGAGTAGAACTAAGCTGCCTCTGTCAGTCCTCAGGTAATAGTTTTCATGGGAAGCCATCGTGTATATATTATACTAGAAGTTGGAGAGCATTCCAGGTCCTCCAAGCCCAAGTCAACATCAGCACCATAGTGCTTAAGTCATCATGGTCATCACAGAGACCCTCACTTATGAACTGAAAACATTTTTGGCATATAAAAGCATAAACTTCTAAACTTTATGTAAAAGAATGCCATAAGCTAACAGGAAAATCAGAAGTAATGATATGATGTAGGAAAAAAGGAAAGGCAACCAGGAGAAACAGGAATGTGGATTATTAAAAATTGAAAATAACTGGTAACAATGGCTAAACACTGCTAAAAATTGCCACAATTCTCATGCTCTCTTGTGTTGGATGTGGAGTCTCGCATCTCACCTACGTCATTCGATTTAAACTTGCAAAGAAACAGTTGCTCTGGAGCAATTACTGTTGTCCCCAGGTTTCAGTAAAGAAAGAGAATTTTAGAGATGCTAAGTAATAAATCCAACTCTACAAAGCTTACTTGCATCATAGAGGGTCCTTCTGCCCCAAGTTTTCAGAGAAAGAGGCAAATCAAGGCAGAATACACTGGAAAGATATGGGAATCTGCAGAGAGGAATCGACAGGTAAGAATAAGCTTTAGATGAAGAAGCAGCAGCTTTTTTTTTTTAAATTGGGTTTGTTGGCAGAACGGTGGCTGCACACCTTTAACTCAAGCACTTGGGAGGCAGAGGTAAGTACGTCTCTGAGTTTCAGGCCAGCCTGGTTCACAGAGTGAATTCCGAGACAGCCAGGGCTGTACAGAGAAACCCTGTCTCCAAGAGGCAGGTGCTTAGAAAATGAATGGGAGAATGTCAGCTTCACAGGATCAGAGGTAAGCGCTCTTCTGATGTAGTTGGCAGGCGTTAAACTTGTCCACAGTGTTGTAAAGCAGTGGGAAGATGGATTATGAGATCAGGAGTGGGACAGTTGTTCCTGGGTGTTGGCCACTCATCTGATGGGAGAGATTAATTGTTCTCAGTGTCTGCAGCTGGTTGTTGTCATACTTACTGAACAAGCTATAGCAAGATTAGGGCCCTGGGAGTCCCTGAGTGTTCTCTAGGCACAGCCTCTTCTTGAAAGCAGATGGGAACCTCTGAGGCTTCTTCACCTCTGAGGCTTCTTCACTTCTCTAAGGATGCTTTCTTTTCATTGGTGTGTGTGTTTGTGTGTGTGTGTGTGTGTGTGTGTGTGTGTGTGTGTGTGTGTGTTATTCATCTTCCTTTTCTATCATTTATCTTAGTCGTTAAATGATAGAAAATCTATCACTGCAGTTCATTGATGGATAACCATGAAGCCTTGGAAAGTGGCATCACACAAAAGACCAGGGCCAGGCCGTGTAGCTCATGCCTACAATGCTAACTGGAATTTTCTTTTTCCCAGTTTGTCTCTTGTTTGAGGGCAAGATCTATAGCATCCAAAGTTCCTTACATGCTAGACTGGCGACTGTGGAATTCTTATCTTTGAAGCTCTTTGGCGGACAAAGTGCCTAGATAACAAGCATTCAATAAACGTTTTAGGAGTCAAAGAAACTGCTCTGAGTATGAGGCCAGCCTGGGGTACACAGTGATATCCTGTCTCAAAACCAAACAAAGAAAACAAAACAAAAAGGCTAGGGTATTTAGCACTGTGTATACAATCCTAAAGCTAACAGAGCATATGTTGGCCCCTGCTTTGAATAGCATATTAAACTTCTTACTTTTTTGCCTCTCCTTGTATTTGCAGAGGTCCAGACAATGCAGAAATGACAGCTGCAGAGGCTACATTTTCAGTAATCACTGTGCTAGTGCTCTTCCTGGTGACATGGAAGTGACACTTGCAACATCTTTGGTGACTAGCTCCTAATTTAATGCTTCCCTTTCACTCGTTTAGACTTTAACTCAGAAAACACTGAACGCTTGTTATCAGGACACTGTCCACAAGAGCTTCAAAGACAAGAATTCCTAGCCACTGGTTTGTCATGTAAGGGACTTTGGAAGTTGTATTCGTGCCCTCAAAACAAGAAACACCTGGAAAAAAAGAAAACCTGAACGGTAACTTTGATCTTTCAGAGAAGAGAAACTGTCATTCCTGGCGTGGAGACAGACAGGGCTGTACAGGCCATTGTCCCTGACATGGAGACAGGGCTGTACAGGCCATTGTCCCTGACATGGAGACAGGGCTGTACAGGCCATTGTCCCTGACATGGAGACAGGGCTGTACAGGCCATTGTCCCTGACATGGAGACAGGGCTGTACAGGCCATTGTCCCTGACATGGAGACAGGGCTGTACAGGCCATTGTCATTTACTGCTGCAGGTGCCAGGGAGAAACACTTAGAAGAGCTGACTGATTGTTGGAGACTGAGTGTGGACTAGCCTGAGGCATTACATTCAGAGGCTCCTGCCAGGCTAGGTCTCCACACTGGGGTGGGGTTTGCTTTCAGGAGTCCTACCAAGTTATTGAGATAAAGACTGAAGGAACAGCCTTCCCTAAAGGAAAGGAAACCGTTGCCATCCAATATGGAAAAATCTCCCAGCATAACAGGAAGCAAAGAGAAGAGGCAAAAGTTAACCTTAGTTGAGCCTAAAGTTAACCAGAAAAGACAACAGGGCTAACCCTTTGGCCATCAGTTCCCAGCTACTTGAGTTCTGGCAGTGCTGGGGAGTTGGGTGAGCTGCTATCATTGAGAGCTGGTAAAGTCAAAACTGAAGGGATTGGAGGAAGTCTTCTGTTGTGGTAGTGCGGCTTTTGATCCTCTGAGACAGATATCTCATGGACCCAGGCTTTATTATTTCACACCACGATTCTAGCTTTTCACAAGAAATTTATTTTGTACCACAGCAATGGGCAAAGGAACTGATAAACGGGGAAAAAATCTTGCTGTGAGCTCTCAGCTACTGCTCCAGCACCATGCCGGCCTGCTTCTTGCCATGCTCCCTGCCTTGATAGTCATGGATTCCAACCCTCTGAAACTGTAAGTCCCAAATAAAATCTTTCTTCAATAAATTTCCTGGGTCATGGTATCCTAGCACAACAATAGAGAAGTAACTAAGCCTGAGTGTGTCTGAAAAAAAAAAACTTTATGGTTGTCAAAAGAAAGCACACAAAAGCGATGCTTTAATTGTCTCTGCTGTCTAGTGCTTTAAAAGGTGAACTAGGCCTTGTTAATCATTGCTGACTTTTCTGGTTTAGTCATACTTCAATTTAAATGTCTGTTTCACTGCTTCTGTGGGAACGTTTCTGGGCATCATGAGGAAATGTCATAAACTCTAAAGGAACCAAATAAGGGAACTGAGAGGGATCTTACAGTGTCAGAAAGTCTAGAAAGTCACTTTGTGCGTTGAGCGTCTCTTGAGACACCTTGAGTTTTTAGATGGGCTACACGAATATCTTTTTCTCTTTGAGTGTCGAGAAAGGTGGGGAAGAGGCCCCTGAGCCATCCTGCTTCTTTCGAGAAGCTGAGGAGTAGATTGGTCAGCTGTTTAGGGTGGTTAGGACTGTCATCTAGGACAGACTGAAGCCCTTTCTGGGTGTGGCTTGACTTAGTTCTTAATTGTTGAAGTTCAAGGTCATAATATTAAGGGAATACTTGGTGTCTTGATACTTAAGTTGCTAAAACCTTCAAAAAGCTTCAGGTTTTAATGACCTAAAATCAATACTTCATAGTGTGGGTTACCAAGAGTACCTTGGCTTGATAGCAGCCAATTCTGGGATTACCAGCTCCGCTTCCCTCTACCCTCGGCACACTGCAGGAGCATGCCCCTCTATCTGTGGATATATGAGTTGTCCCCATCTCAGGAACGCTAGCTCTTCCCCATACCTGGAATGTCCTTCCCTCAATCTTGCAGACTCTGCCCGCTCAGATGATGTTTCGGGTATTTTAATGGAGCCTTCTTTGTAACCCTAGCTCACCAAACTACTCCACTGCATACCTGGATGTCTCCTCTTCGTAAAGTGTCCTTGGGGGATCTCTACCCCAAGGATGTAAGCAAGGACCTGGCATGAACTGATGCCTAGGGGAAGGCCTAAAATATAAACAATATTTCCGTAATAGTGAGAATTAAATAAAATCTCTATTACAATTTTTACTATGCGAGATAACTAATATATACATGTATTATTGGTTATTAATTCTGAGATTGGTTATCAGATTTGTCCAGGATTCATCTGGCTGAGATTCATGGCAATATCCAGCAACACAGTAGGACAGAAAAGAATCCAGTAAGGCGGCAGATCCGACAAGAGGTTTGTTTGTGGGTAGGTAGGAGTAAGGCGCTCAGGCTGGGGACACTATCAGAGCAAAGATGTAGAAATCAGAAGAGGCAAGAGGGGCATTTGCCATCAGGATAGCTACTGCTTCTTTCACTCAAAGCCGAGCCTACCTGCGAGCATTTGCAGAGACAGCCAAGAAGAGCTAGAGACACAAGGGAAGGTCATTGTTCCAGCTTAAAAGTGGCATCCTCTCAATAGCATCGCTTACAGACTATACAAGTGCCTAAACAGATCTTCAGGATCCCAGCCATTATGTACCTATGGATTGCTAAAATGAAGCTGAGAGAAGCCATGTGAGCAATTACTATTTATAAGTTGGAAACGAACTCTGAAGAAATAGATTTCCAAACTCTCTAGAAGTCCACATCTTTCAGAAACCAACCATTCATGAGGTGAATCTATAGAAAAAATAGAAAGGGGGAAAGGGAGAGAGAGAGAGAGAGAGAGAACACAAAGGAATGAGGGTGGATGGCAAAGGGAATGCTTTGAAGAGTTCAGTAAGAGTTACGCCAATGCTCTTGGGAATAATTAACACTAGTGTCAGTCCTACTCCACATGGAGAAGTGAATAAATATCAAACCGCCCCACAACATGAAAGTGGGAAGCACTTAGCAGACAGCATCTCCAGCAGACAGCCTCAAAAGAAAGGCTTGAGTTCCTTAGTCTTTGAGTAACTCTGAACTTCATGGTTCTTTGTGGAAGGGGCCACACCCTTCCTATTTGCCTGTTCCTCAGGCCTGTGACAAAGACTTACGTAAGGCACATGCAGAGAAATAACAGGATCTCTGGGAACCAGCTCTTAAAGGCTTATTTAAAAAAAAAAAAAAAAGAAGAAAGAAAGAAAGAAAAACTGCATTGCT
Source organism: Mus caroli (assembly GCF_978045245.1). NCBI lineage: Eukaryota > Metazoa > Chordata > Mammalia > Rodentia > Muridae > Mus > Mus caroli. The sequence goes on along the minus strand of NW_028227256.1, from coordinate 151,773,831 downwards.
AAATTTAGGGCAATGACTCAGAAGACACCCCCACTCCAACGCATGCACACCTCCCTAGCTAATGCTCCACACACGTTTAACTGGTTTTCTTGGCATTTAAAAAAAATTTTTTCCCCCAGTTTCAGCACAGGGCTTTGCATCTGCCTGTAAAGGTTCTTGCTGTAGGAATCATTTGCCCTTTTTAAAAAAAAAAAATGAAATGATGGCTTAAACTAAATGAATAAAATATAAGGCAGGGTATACCAACGCCTCACATGGATCTGAAATTTGGGAACTGCATGGCTCACGAGGGGAAAATGTATTCTCTGAGGACCTTCGGAGTTTCGGCATAATTCTTAGCAGTCACAGGTTATCAATCTTCAAAATGTCACACCGAAAACAAGCGCTTGACATCAGAGTCATGCTATTGGCTTATTCATTTGATTGTTTCTGTGCTGTGTAGATGCAGGCGGCTGTGTGGCTGCAGGTGGCTGTGTGGCAGCCTCAGTGAGGAGTGCACAGCAAGGCTAATGGGCTCCAATCCAGAAGGGCCAGTAGGTCAAAGGTCAGTGAGCACGCCACTTCCTCTTGACACTCCCATTTCCTCGTGTATAAAACGTGAGAGGTCTGGAGTGGATCTGCCCATCCCAGAGTGATGCGCAGAGGTCTACTGAGGTAACAACTCAACTTGGTCTCCTTTGTTCACTCAAAAGGCTCAGTGGCATTTTAAAGACTCAAATGCTAAGGAAGCTGAGATTATGGAATTTCCAGAAAAATGGGTACATCTGTAAACCACTGTAAGTGAGGTGGTCCAGACTCTGGAAGGCAGAGTCTTTAATATGTAAATCCTAGACTTCAGTGTTTGTATGTATGTAAACAGGGAGGGGGGGGATAGGTGTGAGTAGGCATAGGCTATGAACCTAGACCATGGGAGGGGGGACAAGAGGCTTTGAGGAAGATGGTAAGACAAAGGGACTAGTGATATGAAAACAGACAGGGGTACTAGGGGTGGGAAGAGTACAGCAGGATAATGGCTAGGAGGAGGAAGAAGGCTACACAACAAACATTGTTTTCTTTGGAAAATGCCACAAGGAAGCCTAATATTTTGTATTTTAAATAAGAAAAATAAAATTTTAAAGGTCTATTTTTTTGGAATTAGAAAAAATAATAATAACCACAGAACATTGGCGGTCACCTCGTTCTCCAAACTCTACTGCTCATGAAACAGGCTTGCATCTGTATCTCTATCTCGATAACCTTTTAACCTACATGCCACTGGATCCTAATGCTCTCTGGGCTCAGGTTTGAAAATGAGCCCCTGAACTAGATGTCTGTATGAACAACCTTGTGAGCTGCTGCCAACTCCAAATTCAACTCAGTTCTGCCACAAAAGAGCTTACATCTTTCAGGTGCCATGAAGAACAAGGACCCTGCCTTCCAACTATTCCCAGCCATGGTCTACACTGATCTTCCTGATAGAAAAGCAGGTGGTCCAGTGAGCTGATGGCATCTCCATCATGCTAAGGGGGAGCTCCAACGGTTGGTGCTTGCTTCTGGCTCACTGCCCCACAAAGAGCTCATCTTCTGTCCCCAGTTGTCGACTTTGAAATACCGTGTATCAAAAATATGTGACTCTATGATGAAATATTGAAAGGAAGCTGTCATTTGTTTTTGCAACAGATCCCCTGCATGCTGAACCGAGGGAGCTCTGTTCCGGTTCAGGGGAGGGCTAGAAGGAAGCAGGCTATTATGGAGTAAGACAATGGTTGTCACGGATCCTGCAAATAAGCGTCAGGAGCTCCTGCCTGTGATTGGCAAGTCTGAAATCGTTCCGGGGGGGTGGGGGGGAACGTATCACATCAAGAACAGGAAGACTCTTGTTTGGTGCCAGAGCAGCTTGAAATCTGGTCCAGAATATTTTATCAAAAAGAGAAAAAAGAAAAAGCTCTGACTTGGGATTCTCTCTTCTGAGCAAGACAATTGCAATCTGCTTCAAGCTTTAGAGCTAATGGTACCACCCACTGAGTCCCCTTTTGGACCTATGAATAGGGACAATTCTCACAGTTTTAAAGTGGCCCCTAACTGTGCCATAGGCACAGTGATACATCGAGTCAAGCTACTAGAGGTATGATCTGGAGGGCAGGAGCAGCAGAGCGGAAGAGCTGGCAGAAACTGTGATGTTTCCGGAGGTGACAGGTAGCTCACCCATTGCATGCTGAAGGCCTCAAAGCAACAGTCCACTCTAGTGAGGAAGACTGTGTTTCCACGCTCTTCTTGATGGGAAGAACAGTAAATGGAAATCCAAAATAATAAAACAGAGATGTGGGATGGGAAGGAGGAGAAGGCGGCCACTGAGCAATGAGGCCAAAGGACGACGAAAGGAGGCACAGGTAAAAGAGAGACAATGTCAAAGTCGAAATGGATTCAATTTCAAGTCTAGGGAAATCAAATACCCACTCTTCCAGTCCCCATATGTATAGCAGCAGACAAGAGAGAACATTGTTCCCTAAAAAGAGAGTGGGATGTTAGTAAGAGAAGTGGGAGAGAGAGAATAGTTATTACATGACTTCATTTTCCTAAAGTAACTAACCATTTGAAAGCGTGCCCTGCAGGCAGCTGGGCCACACCCTCCTGGGAGGGACTTCTGAATTCCTGATGGCTGTTTTCATCTGACTTTTGGAAAGTGTAAGTAAGGTGGGCTGCCTCAACCACTAAACCTTTGGTGGTCTGGGATCTTTGGGAATAAAAGGGGAGGGGAGCCATGAGGTAGGGCCAGCTTCTTTTGTTGGGGCCCATGAGATATTGGGGTCTCCTAGGGATTTGGGCTTCGGAGTGCCAGGTAAGACATGTAGATACTCGGTCTTAACTCCTTTTGGACCTTATCTCCTTCATACTTCTCTCTCTCTCTCTCTCTCTCTCTCTCTCTCTCTCTCTCTCTCTCTCTCTCTCTCTCTCTCTCTCCCCTTTCTTACTTAGTTGAGCAATCAATACCCTCCTCCCATCTTCTTTGTTCTTCCCCTGTGGCCACTTTCTTTTTGTCACAATGGGAGTGTAGCCCAGGTCATATGCAGTTGTCTTTAAAGAGTACTTTTTGTCTTGCTTTGTAATCAACCATGCAGGCTTCTGACCTTACACACACCAGTGTCCTGTCTCCTTCCTTCCTTCCTTCCTTCCTTCCTTCCTTCCTTCCTTCCTTCCTTCCTTCCTTCCTTCCTTCCTCCCTCCCTCCCTCCCTCCCTCCCTCCCTCCCTCCCTTCCTTCCTTCCTTCCTTCCTTCCTTCCTTCCTTCCTTCCTCTCTGTTCATTTGTATGACTGATTACTAGAGAAAGACCTAGCCCTAATCCCAGCCCTGAGTTCTCCCACATTCCAGATGCTGGTAACTTTGGGTACTGTTTCCATTTCCCTACAGAAAAGACTTGGCATTTCCCCCACCTTCTTCAGCCCTTTCTTACTCTTGTCCTTCCTTCTAAAATTCCTACCTCAATAGATGGCTTTTTTTTTTCTACACACAAAGCAATATAAAACTAAACCAAACAGCTGAGTCTTGTTGCATGAAAGGCACTTTTAATCACTACAGAACTTTAAAGAACTTTTATCCCCAAAGAAAGGTTGAACCTTGCATAAGAGAATGGGAATACAGATAGTTGCTTGACAAATCACAATTTTTTTAAAAAAAAGCATTGTCAATAATAACAAATAAGAATAAGGAGTAAAGAAAGAGAAGAAGTATAAGGAAAGAAAATGGAAGACTCAGAAAACTGGCCAGAGTAGGCAGACATTTCTAGATGAAGGGACCAATGAAAAATCCCAGAGGGAAAAACTAAATAGTTATTAAGAATCCTACAGTGAATTACATTCAATGGGATACCTCTGTGAGGCTAAGGTAATGTCCCTTTTCACTCCTTATCAAATGCTTTTATAAAATCCACAACAAATAACTTTGTTTTAAAGGAAGAACAATTTTCTATCTATCCAGTTCAATTAAATATAGATATCAAAAAAATATATAGATATCAAAGTTCCCACAAGATCAGAGAGGCCCTCTTAAATGAGCCAATCCATACCAGTCAAGATTGAGACCTACAGAAATCTGTGAAAATGAAAACCCTGAGCTGGGGCGATGGCTCAGTGGCTACAAGCACTTTCTGCTCTTAACCATTGTGTGGCTAGTTCTATGTCACCTTATCACAAGCTATAGTCATTTTGGAAGAGGGAAACTCAGAAAAATCCCTCATCAAGCTGACCTGTGGGCAAGCCTATGGTACATTTTCCCGATTGATGGATGATGGCTGTGGGAGAGCCCAGCTCACTGTGTGCTGTGCCACTCCTGTACTGGGCACTATAAGACAGTGGTTGAGCAAGCCACAAGGAGCAAGCTAGTAAGCAGCAATCCATGGCCTTTCTTTCAGTTCCTGCATCCAGGTTCCAGCCTTGGGTTCCTGCCTGACTTTCTGAATTATAAGATGTAAGATGAAATCAACTATTTTCTTCCCAAGCTGCTTTAGTCATGGTGGTTTTTTATGGCAGTAGAAACACTAAGACGCCAAGCCTGGTTTGTAGGACCTGCATCAGGTGACTCACAATCATCTGTAACTCCAGCTCCAGATCTAATACCTATGCCTTCTGCAGGCATCTGCGCCCAATTGCACAGTCTCATACCCATAATTTAAAAAAATAATAAAGTATAAACCTTGGGCATCTAGAAATATGGGGAAATCATCGTGGCTTTTAAAGTGTGAAAGTTAATGGAGGCAATATTATCTCATTTTGGAGAGAGAGAGAGAGAGAGAGAGAGAGAGAGAGAGAGAGAGAGGTGGAAGAAAAGGAGGGACAAGGGAAAGAGAGAGAAAACTTCAAATACAACCTTGCCCTCACTCCACTTACCTGTGTCATTTCAGTCTCATCTCAAAGAGAAGATAGTCTGGCTTAACAACAAAAACCAAGGCAGACTAGGATGTCTTACAGAGACAGCTTTGTAATCTGAATCTTAACTCTGACCTTACTAGCTGTATGGCCCATAGCAAGCTTGTGTAACTTCCCTAAGGCATGGTCAACTCTCTTCTCTGAGCAACAGAAAATAAATAAAACTCTACAAAGGTATTTAGGTTTAACTGGCTTAAGGAACATGATAGCCACTGGCAACTGCACAGCTCCTCCCTAGAAGAGGTCCAGAGTAAGCACTGCACAGGCAGTGTGAGTAGGTTTCCTGAAAGTGGTCCTGGGATGGGCCTCCACATCCCAAATGCTCACCAAGCAACACTTTAAGGCTCTCATCAATGTCTGCCTTGATTTACCTGAACCACCTTTTACTATGGTCCCAAGCCCTGTGTCAGTCACAAGACAGCAGGGCTAACTCCGTTCTCTCACCTTCCCATACCCAGGTGGCTTTATGTTACCTTGAGCGTTAACCCCTTTCCCTCCACCTCCAGCAGGACAGTTGCTGAGCAGAAATTCCCACTGCACATACACCTTTTGTTTTATTGTATTTATTTATCTAACCTCCAATTGTTTGCTGCTCTGGCCTACGAACTTATGGTAATTGAAAGTGGCCAAGAACTCCCACCAACCCATACCATCTGTCTTGCTTTGCTTCCTCGGGAGGACCCAGGATGCTGTCCAGCATCTGTGCTGCATTTCCCGCAGTCCACCCTCCCCTGCTACTAGATTATGTCACACCTTTTCCTTTCTCTTCACACATCCAGCACCTCTGCCCCCATTCTCACTCTCAGCAGACGACCTTGCTTGCTTTCTTTCCTGGCAAAATTGGAGCAATCAGAAGAGAACTTCCACAAACTCCCACGACCTCATCTACCCACCTCCAACCATCTGTATCCATATACTCTGCCTTCCTCCGGTTACTAAAGATGAACAGCATGCTCCTCTCTATAGCAGATCCTTTCCCTCCCTTGTGCAATTAAGAATAAGTAGAGGAGGGTGTGTGTGTGTGTGTGTGTGTGTGTGTGTGTGTGTGTGCACATATAGCTGTTTGCATATATGTGTGTAAGAGAATGTATGTATATGTCTTAGTTGGTGTTCTATTGCTGTGAAGTGACACCATGACCAAGGCAACTCTTATAAAGGAAAGCATTTAATTGGGACTTGCTTGCAGTTTCAGAGGTTTAGCCCACTATCCTTATGGTGGGAAGCATGGCAGTACCCAGGCAGACATGGTAGCTGAGAGTTCTACATCTGGCTGCAGGTAGCAGGAAGAGACACTAGGCCTGGCTTGGACTTTCGAAACCTCAAAGCCTACCCCCAAGTGACACCTACTCCAAGAAAGCTATGCCTCCTTATCCTTTCAAACAGTGCCACCCCCTAAGTATCCTAACATAAGAGCTTATGGGCCCATTCTTATTTAAACCACCACACAGAAGGACTGGAAAGATGGCTCAGCAGTTAAGAACATGAGACATTCTTCCAGAGGACCTGAGTTCAATTTCCAGCACCCATATGGTAGCTCATAATCATCTGTACTCTAGTCCCAAGGGATCCAATACCTTTTTCTAACTTTCACAGGCACCAGGAACTCATTTGGTATGCAGACATGCATGCAGGTAAAACACCCATACTAAATCATACATACATACATACATACATACATACATACATACATACATACATAAACGGATAAACACACCTCCAGCTATTCTGATGTGACTGCTATGTACATTTATAATTTGATTTTAGGGGATTTTTGTTGGTTTGTTCATTTGTTTTGGAGACAGGATCTCACTATTGTAGCTCTGGATATCCTGGAACTCCCTATATAAACCAAGATGGCCTTAAACACACAGAGATCTGCCTGTCTCTGCCTCCCAAATATTGGGATTAAAGTGTTAATCCAAATATTTTTAATGTTGGATTGCTTCCTTAGGAGAGATTCTCCAAGAATATGACGATGTAGAAAAGTTTCTCTCCATGATCATGGAGTGAAGGGGGAGGGGAATAAACAGCCTTCTGAACTTTAATGAACTGAGGTTCAATAAGAAAATGAACAGTTCTCAGGAATGAACTCATATAGTAGAGCCCAGAGAATCCGAATGATACTTTCCTGCCCATCCTTTCAAGTTCTCGCGCTTACAGGTGTGCTCAGAGAAGCAACCAAAGAGCCAAGCAGGAAAGAGTGAAATATTTGTTTCTGTTTATGCTATTCGTACAAACTCACAGAAAATAATTCTCAAGGGGGATTTTAATGATGTGAGTTTTCTCCTGAACAAGTCTTTGTGAGATTGAGTAATTGGACTCTTTTTCCTCTTCCGAGAATTGCACAAACATGCACATAATTCACTGAAACCCTCTATGACCTCTTGGGCAAAGGGGGCTAGGTAGAAGGTCCAATGAACCATGTGCACTGGCCACTTTGTTAATATGCTTGCACAGACTTCTGTTAGACATGGCAGTGCTGGCAGGTCCTGTGATGATTTTATGTTGATGTTCCCATTATAAAAGCAACCTATACTGTTAAGTAATGTAATTCACCATTTATTTTTAAAACATGTCTTCCTTGTCCTCAAACGTAGCCAATGTCCAATGAATAAATAAAAATATATAAATGTAGACAATACAATGTAGATGGAAGCCATGGATAAGAATACAATTTAATGGTTTTGAAAAATCTCATTTATACCAAGTGCTATACAACCTGGAGGAGTGGTGAACTGCTTTGGTGAAAGGGAGTAAGTCACAAACAGCTGCAGAAGATGTGCTAATTTGTATTTCAAGAGGGCTGCTGTGAACTGATAATGTGGGCCTGGGCCAAAACCCGTGTAAGAAATACTTAGGTCCCTTCACATCACCTTTCAAAATGACCCAGGCAAATGACCAATTCCTGCAAAAGAACAGAAGCTGATCCTTCAGTGCAAATGACTGAGAAGAGTTCCAGCTGTGGGTACCCTGTGCTCCAGTCAGGATCCAGGGGAAACTGACAGTTTCGACAATGAGATCTCTCTACACCTTGCACCCAGAACAGTCAGATGTGTGCGCTGTATCTTCTTCCGATGAGATACTACACTAGGATTGTTCTATCTGAATGTTGAATAAAGGATTTTCATATACTAAAGTATGTGGTTTGCTTAAACAACAATTGGGCTCCACACATAATACAATAAAAATAATCTAAGATCCATCCATCCCTTAACAATTAGGCTCCACACATAATACAATAAAAATAATCTAAGATCCATACATCCCTTACTTAAAAATTATTTTTTTCTATTTCATTTTATTTGGGGACAGGATCTCTCACTAATCTCAGGCTATCCTCAAACTTGATACATAGCTGAAGCTGCCCTTGAGCCCCTTCTGATCCCCCTGCCTCTACTTTTTGAGGACTGGAACCATAGGCATGTACCACAATATCTGATTTATGCAGTGCTGGGATCAAACCCAGGGCTTTTGCATACTAGAAAGCACTCTACCAACTAAGCTACATACTTAGTCATGTGCTAAAATCTTAGTGCTTTATTTTAAAATTCCGTAGTCAAGAAATCGCAAAACAGTTAAAACAAGCACTAATATTAAAAAGAGAAACAATTTGTTGGGGGGAATGAATTAAAAACAAAGATTGCCAAGGAAAGAACCACTATGCTTTTGAAGAGGAGAAAAAAACACCATTCATGAAACAAGATAGAAGAGCATGAACAAAGCAGGTGGAGCATGACTTAAAATATAATGAGCTCAGGGCTAATGTCACACTCCATTTTCAATGTCTAAGGATGACTGAAGTGTATTTCTCACTGTTACCAAGGTCAAAGCAATTAGAGCTGCCTTTTGTCTATATCCCAGAGACATAGGTTCCCTTTGTTTTATGACAGCAGCATCCTTGCATATGGCTCAAAAAAACCCAGGCAGTAAGAATGATGGTTTGGCCACAGTTTTTAGTGCCACCTGTAGAACAATGATTCTAAGTCTGTGGGTCGCAACCCCTTTGGGGGGTCAAATGACACAGGGGTCACCAAAGACCATCAGAAAATAGATATTTATATTATGATTCATAACAGTAGCAAATTTACAGTTATGAAGGGACAACAAATAGATTTATGGTTGGGGACCACCACAAAGGAACTGTATTAAAGGTCGCAGCATCAGGAAGGGTGAGGATCACTGGTGCAGAAGGCTACTTCTCACTGACCGCCGAAGCTGTGAAAAGGAGAGAAATGTGGTGCAAGTCTTTGTTGAGACTCTTGTGTCCACAACAGGACCATCGGAGAATGAGAGGCTGTTCTCAGAAATGACAAAGTTCATGTGGAAAATTTAGGTGATAAATTTGAGGAAATCTGTTTTCTGTTGTTGTTGTTGTTTTGTTGGTTGGTTTTTCGAGACAGGGTTTTTCTGTGTAGCCCTGGCTGTCCTAGAACTCACTCTGTAGACCAGGCTGGCCTTGAACTCAGAAGTCCACCTGCCTCTGCCTCCCAAGTGCTGGGATTAAAGGCATGTGCCACCACTGCCCAGCTGAGATCTGTTTTCTTAAAAAGGGAGAAAAGCTTATAATCCCCCAGTTCTCAGGAATCCTGTCAAAAACAGACAAGAAGAGCAGAGGAGAATTTGCTAGGACCTTACAGTAGAAACCATCTACAAATGAAATCAAAACGAGTTTCCAAGTAAAAGAGCCCACTGAGTCAAGTAAGTCACCTTTTTATGGAAAAAACACTGGCTAAGAATCAGGTCACATAATGCCTAATAATCTGTGCTTAAAAAACAAAACCCTCCAAGCTTGGCCTGACACGGACCTAGTGGAAAGAGGCAGTGTGATTGGCAGACATGTTGCAGGCACTGCTTATTTTCTCGTGATGTCACATGTCACCAATTAACATGCAGCAATCATGTGTGGACTGGACTGTCTTCACAGCTGTTATGCTTCATAGCTACAAATAGTTCATGGAAACAGACATTTAATGTTAACCTTCTACTATAGCAAGACACTATAGTATGATATACATATATACAGTATCTTCTATGTGTGTGTGTTATGTTATACATATATGTGTGTGTTTTATATATAAGTGGTGTGTGTGTGTGTGTGTGTGTGTTCTAAGTATACTGCTGTGAATATCTTAATGCCTAAATTTTAATTTGAAATTCTAGGTCATTTCCTGAAGAAGGTGAGTATCTCTAGAATATAGGGGAGAGAAGAAAACTTCCCATACGTAACTCTGGAAGTTTTACAAAGCTTGACTTTTACAATAATTCATCATCTCCTAAGGGAGCTAGCCTCACGTGCATATTCATGTTCAAGCATCTTCTCACCGGGGTTGAGTAGCTCCCAGCTCAATTGGGTTGTTATAGGGGAAATGCTCGCTAACTTAGCAGTAATATACTTTTCTGTACATATTTACTTGAAACAATCTCACTTTAATGAATAGTCTTTTATATGAAACATCTCTCATGCAGTATACTTTATGATATTCTTATTGCTTTGAGGGATTTCTCCACATTAATCTTTTGTCTGTCACTTACTTGACTCTTAGCTTAGTTTTTAATATAACCCAGTCTTTAGAAGTCCTTGTGTAATTAAGTCTCTTATTTCTTTAGTGATTAATTCTAAGCATATATTTCCAGTTTTTTTTTAAACTATGATTAAAATGTTCATACACAAAGTGTCAGCAAAGTAAGTCCAGGCTTTAAAAAAATGCCTTCTGTGTTTCAGGAAATGGAGGAACAAGATGAACCAGAGATCTGGCAAGAGGCATCTAACAGTACCATCGAAGACAGTGGCTCCCTACAGACCCTTAGCCCACCTCTGATACATTCACGCTCATGGTGTTTTACCACAGATGCCTCACACTTCACAAACCTGTCAATTCCAGTACATATCATCTTGAACTATGACTACCATTTTCTTTCATAGCAATGCTATAGTGTTCTAGTTACCATAGCTTATGTTTTAATGTTTGTGAGTAGATGTTTCTTCCTGATTTTCATGGCTAGTGTCCCCATACTTCTTAATAAAACCAGCTTTTTCAAGTCCTTTTCCAGATACTAAAGTGTTATTGGGGTTGACTTCATGCCAAGTTGAAGTCCTTACATAGATATCACAATTTGGAATTTGGTAGTGTTCTGCACTTACATTTGTAAAGTTTGTTGTATGCTATGTGTATACTGCATTAGTAAACCCCTGGCTGTTTTAAAGTGCTTACCACCATCTTGATTGTACTGTATATAACAAGATTGATGATGAAAGACTAAAAGACCATAAAACCAACTAATATGCAGAATAAACAAAGGCAGTGGGAGTTCCCTTGTCATTGCCGTCTTTAATAAACCAATCAGCTATCTAAACCCTTTCAATATTTTTAATAGTGTTAGACTGTTTCGCTACAATAATTTGGTCTCCTTTTTATTGCTTACTGTTGGTTTTAATATTCACAAATGAATATATTTTATAGGACAGAGTAGTGGCAATGTCTACCAGCAATATCTTGAGATCCAGAGAATCCTGTCATAGGTCATCTTTCTGGGATCGCTTCCAATGGCAGTGGTCTTTAATCGGATTCCTCATAAGCCAGGATAGAAATGAAGATTCTTATAAATAACTGAAAACGGTATCCCTATGGTAATAAGAGTACAAGAAGCAAGATGGAAGTTAAAGCCTCAAACCAGAGGGAGTGCATAGCTGAAAACTAGTCTTGCTTCAATTCCACAAGGAAGCAGAAGAAACACCACAAAATAGCCCACCTTGAAGCATAGAGGCAGCCTTTGTACTGCTACTGGCTACTGGCTGGGATTTGCCCATGAAGATAGGGCTGGTCCTCTTGGGTCGGAAGCTTCCTTGGGCTGAGCACTGATTTCTGGTGGAGAGGCAGCTGTGAGTGCTGTCAGGCAACACAAACAGCAGACAGAAGCCAGGCCATGCTAACTTGTAAAGAAGATTCAGGTGGTGTCTTTTTATGCTCTCATTTAATGAGTTCCGATTACTTACTAAGCTCTTTTATATTGACTGTCTGCTTCAAACCTCACAAGGACTCCATGAAAGAAGTATAATGTTCACCTTCCTTTAATGGGCAAGGGAAGCTAGCAGTTTGAGTTTCCCATGGTTGCAGAGTGAGGGCCCAGGTTTTTATGTTTATGCTTTTGTAAAATAGCATGCAGAATCTATTTCTGTTCATATCCTTGAAGGCTAAAGACAAGGACTTGAAATTAGCCAACCAGATTCTATCTTGGATTTTAAGTGCTTTATAATAGTAATACTTCTCAAATGTACTTCTGAGTGTTAATCCCTCTAATTTTTATTTCATATTTTAGAGAGATGAGAGATGTGGGGAGAGAATCAATGTAGTTATTGAAAATATTCAATTAAGGCACTACCTTGCCTGACTCCTTAGGTAATCAGTATTAAAAATGGCTGAGAAAGTATCCATTAAGTTGTAGAAAGTCCAGGAAACCTGTCTTAATATAACAATAATGAACTTCCTGGCCATGCGTTTAGCACTTTGCACCCACTAGTGAAACATGTGCTAGGTTTGTATCCCATAAAATACTTAAAGAGGCCAACACTCCAGGAGCCCTAGTAAACTGCTTTCAATGACAGGCGGAGAAGGAGTGAGCCTGGGAGTTGAACCCAGACGGCCATGTAAAATCAAGGGTTTGACTGGACAGGAAGAAGTGAATGCGCATCTTACAACATCAGTAACTCAGATCTCCGGCAATGATTCAGATTTCAGTGCGGGTAAAGAGAAATCTCTACCTTCTTAACTCTCACATGAGCCAAACCCAAAGGCTATGGAAGAAACGGAAAATTTCAAAAAGATATTCATAACGTGCATCTCTGAGCAGAAGAATGTTCCTGAGACGAGAAGGAAGAACCATTAATTATGACTTACTAAAATTTTAAAAAGGTATTTTGCTAGAGGCAGAGCCCTGAGCTCACACAGGCCTGAATGCCTCTTGACTTCATAGCTTGGATAAGATCATCAGGTCACACTCTCTGGCCTAGGAAAAACAAAGTTCTGTATCTAGGATTTTCATTGCTATGGGAACCCTGCTAGCCCTTCATCCCGGATGATAACTGCTCGTAATGCCACTGGGTTTTCCTTGCATTCTCTAACAACCCAGTGCTTCCCATCACCAAGAATTACATTATTTGTAGAATCCTTCTAATGCTCCTGTTTGGGGGAAAAATCATTCTTTTAGAAAAGGCAAAACTGGGGACTGACTAGATGGCTCTGGAGTTAAGAGTTCTTGCTAATCTTGCAGAGGAACCAGGTTTGGTTTTCAAAACCCATTGTCAAGATACACAACTGTGTGTAATTCCAATTCCAGAGATCTGGCACCCTCTCCTGGCCTCTATGGGCTCCTGCATGCAAACGATACACAGAAACTCAAGCAAGAACACACACATGTATAAATAAATAGTTGGTAAAAGCTCACTTCTATTGACTTGGGATAAGCTACTTAGCCTTTTCAGGTATCAGTTTCCTAACCCACCACTATGGATTGGTGGGAAGGGGAAAATCATTATTGTAATTCATATTTTTTGGAAATACAAAGAACTAGGAAAAGGAATGTTACTACTCAAAACTTGTAACGACTTTCTGTAGTCTCTGAGATGAAGAACAGTCCCTAATGCTCCAACCCTTCTGCAGGGGTCCCAGTTTCTCTCTACAGCCACCTTTCACTCCACCCTGTACCCCTCCTGAACTTGACCTGCCTGGTCTCACCTTTATGCTTTTTTTTTTAATGGAACTTTTATGCTTTCAGGAGCCTCTCTAACTTTTGCACATTTTTTTTTATCACTACAGTTTTACAAACTCCCAAAAGTATGTAAATCTTATGCAAGTAAAATTTGGAGAATAATTATGGGTACTTAAACTTGCAGCCAACTATCAGACTGTGCACGGGAACCCCAATGGAGGAGTTAGTGGAAGGACTGAAGAAGCTGAAAGGGTTTGCAGCCCCACAGTAAGAGCAACAATATCAACCAACCAGACCCCCTTGAGCTCCCAGGGACTAAACCACCAACCAAAGAATACATATGAAGCCACCTATGGGTCCAGCTGCATATGTAGCAGAGGATGGCCTTGTCAGGCATCAATGGGAGGGGAGGCCCTTGGTGTTGTGGAGGCTCAGATGCCCCAGTGTAGGGGAATGCTAGGGTGGTGAGGCAGGAGGGGGTGGGTGGGTGGGTGTGGGAGGAGCCTCATAGAAACTGGGGGAGGGGATAGGGGGTTTTGGGTGGGGAAACTGGGAAGGAAGACAACATTTGAAATGTAAATAAATAAAATAGCCAATAATAAAAAAAAAACACCATTCTTCAATGCACCTTATTTTTATGGATAGACTACCAATTTAAGAATGTTTCCTAATGTTATCAAATCATCTAAGCACATGATTCTCAAAACAATTAATGTACCGTGTAACTAAATAGAAACCCCTCTGAAACTTCATTTAAAATGGAATAAAACAAACAGCACTTAACTCTCTAAATAAAAGCTATTATTCTCTGCTTAGGGGCTTTCTTTGACACTCCTGCCAGTTTTTAGTCCCTTCCCAAAGCCAGCTCCCATACTCTATACAATAGAGAGCAGCTTTTGCCATTTTAATTTTTATGTAAGTTGAGTCATGCATTATGTAGCCTTTTGTGTGTGGTTTCTTTTGAGCAACCATACTTGTGAGATTCATTTATGTTGTGTGTAGTAGTGCTTTGTTCTTGGGCATTGTGGTTTTCTTTTAGCTTAAAAATAACAAAAACTCATTTTCATAATTTAGAAACTAGGAAGTCCAAATTCAAGGCATGATCAGATTCAGCATTTGACAGTGGCTAATTTTCTAGGTCAAAGATGGAACCTGCTAGCTGTGCATGATGGGAAGAGACAAATTAGCTCCCTTGGATTTCATAGCCACTGTCCATTTCCTGAGGTCTCTGTCCTTTGATCAGCCCCTGAAAGCCCCAACATCCATAGTTAATTCTGTCACGTTTGTGATTGGGTTCCCACATGCATTCAGCCCACAGCAGTCGGTGACTATTACTCCTCACACCTCATAGCAAGCACACTGCAGAGTCAGGACTGGACCAGGTGGCTTGACTGCAGATTCCACCCTCCCAGTGCTGCGGGACTCCTCCCATAGCCTCCATCCAGCGAGCATGCCCTTTAACACTGCTTTGGGTGGGATGGATGCTTCACTGCAGCCATCTGAAGTTCTTCCTGTTAGCTGCAGCCATCATCTGAAGGAATAAGCTTTAAAGATGAGGTGGGAACGTGATCCTTACAGGTCCGGGCCATAACCTAAAAGCTGTCTTAGAGAAGCATGTTCACACTGTAACTCTGAATTTAGTATAAGTCCAACAGAATTGTTCAGTATCACTTTTTCATGACTCATTTGTCTTACATCATAAACTGCAAAGATCCAAATCAATAGGAAGATGTCGTTTTAGTGCCATTCACTATTGGCCATTGTTGGACAGTTTTCAATCATATGAGCACACCTTTCTTTGTGTGCATTTTGAGCTCATTTGTTTGTGCAGTCTACCGATGACATTTGCAGTTTCTAATTTGAGGCTATGATGAACAATGTGATAGGAACATTTCCACCCACATATGTGCACATTACTTCTGGTTATATATAGCAGAAGAATTGCTAGATATGGTACACCTGATTTAATTATAGAGCGTGCTCCCCTCTCCCATGGGATGCTACCTGTTTATGCTCCTGACAGCAGAGTGTAAGAATTTCAATTTTGATTCCTGAAACTAGCTGCTGAATGTCTGAACCTGCACCACCAGCTCTCCTGAGGCTCAGGTTACCAGCTGCAGATAGGAGGCCTCACAGTTTCCCAGATCTAACAAGTTAACTACTTATAGGGGAGCTCCTAGTTATAAGGAATTAAGTAGGTAGACACAGAGGTCTCTCGAGCTCTCTCATTGGTGCGGCACTTCTGGAGAATCTGGTCTGTCATAGTTAGTTACATAGTTAAGAGTTACTATCACTTCAATAAACACCATCATCAAATGCAACTTGGGAGGGAAAGAGATCATTTGGCTTACATAGCCTGAATGGAAGTCCTATGAAGATATCCAAGGAAGGAATTCAAGCAAGGCAGAAACCCGGAAGCAGAAGCTGATGCAGAGGCCATGGAGGAACGCTCTGTACTGACTTGCTCAACTTGTTTTATTTTAATAGCATCCAGGACCACCAGCCCAAGAGTGGCAGCACCCACAATGGACTGGACCCTCCCACATCAACTACTAATTAAGAAAATGCCCCACAGGTTTGCCTACAGCCCCATCTTGTGGAGATATTTTCTCAATTAGGATTTCCTTCCTTTCAGATGATGCTAACTTATTTCAAGTTGACGTAAAAACTGGCTGGTAGGTACAAAATTCTTGGTTCTCATTTCTCATAAACTCAAAGTGGAATGCACCAGTTTCTAAATTCATGTGCCACAGAATTTGTTAGGGTTCCTCAATGCTAGACTTTAGACACATTGGCCTTCTTACTGCAGTCCCTTCTGGCCATATAGTCAGATGGCTAAATTAGAATCTAAGGACTGAACCCAAGGTAGGAAGTTCGTGGGAGGTAAAAGGGAAAGTTGGAAGCCAAAGGATTGGATTAGAGGCTTAAACACAGCCAAAGGACCGAATGGCCAATTAGCACATATGCCTCCAGGACTCAAGAGCTAAAATTAAGACTGCAGTTATTAAGCAGGGAGTTGGGCACAAATTCACATGTGGAAAGGTCAGAAAAACCAAGGACTGTGGGTTCCTCAGAGCTCAGGCTGGAACCTGGGCTCACCTTACAAACTGAAGCATGCTAAAAAGGCAGTTTGTCTCCAGTGTCGATAGACAGTGTCCCTGTATTGCTGTGGCCTCTCTCTGACTAGGGATTCTTTTTCTATGTACCATCGCATGATGCATACCACATTACCATACCTCCCCCCTCTGAGTGTGTGTATGAGAGTGTGCATGCATGTGTGCATGCGTGTGTGTGTGTGTATGAATGCCTGTGTGAGGGGTGTGCTTGTGTGTTCGTGTGTGCACACATGTGTGCGGGTATGCACACAGATGCGTGGATACGAGCCTGTGTTTATGTAGAGGCCAGAGAAGGTCAGTGAGCATTTTACTGGCTCATTCTCTGTCTTCTTCCTTTGAGACAGGCTCCAGCAATCCCGTGCTACCCCCACCTCCTGAGCACTGGGGTTACAGATGTGAACAAGACCACTCCCAACTTTTTATGTGGATGCTGGTTTCTAAGTTCAGGCCTCAGTGCTTGCTCAGCCACTGAGCAATCCAGCCACTTTAAAAAAAAAGTTGTTTATTTCATACATAGCCCCCCCTCTCTTTCTCTCTCTCTCTCTCTCTCATCCCCATGTAGTGTGTGTGTGTGTGTGTGTGTGTGTGTGTGTGACTGAACCTGAAGCTTACATCTTACTCCTTGGTTAGACTCACTGTCTAGTGAGCCCTGGGGTGTCTCCTGTCTCCCCATCCCACTGCTGGGATGACATCCCACCACATTCCACTTTTACATGTGTGCTAGGAATCCAACCTCAAGTCCTCGTGCTTGTACAGCAAGTACCTTACCCACAGAGCCACCTCAGCATCCTCCAGGGACATTTTTCTGTCTGCCACTTGTTTTCCAATGGAGGGTTGCTAATTCCCAAGGAGGTATTTGATAAATGCAGTGGTAGCTAAAAGGAAAAAGCTAAAATATCATCTCAGGAAGTCACCCCTCCCGAACCTCGCTTCTTAGCTCTCACGCTGAGATAGAACAGTGGAGGGAGTGCATCCTGCACAAAGGCCCAGGGTCAGCCTCACTGCTTTGTAATATACAGGCACTTCCTTTGCTTGCTGACTCTTACCGCACTCGTTCATAAAATGTAGGTGGCCATGCCCACTTGTGAGGATTCAGTGTGGTGATGTGGGGTGATCAGTAAGTCACCTGGGCTATGTCTTCCTTTCCACGATTTCTACAGCCTCGTGAAGAAAAGATGACACTATGGTAAGACAGAAAAAGGAATAAGGAAGTAGTAACTCAGCCAGAGAGATGCTCCACAGGCATCAAAGCCTTCCCCATACACGAACAGCTCTCATGCCATTTGCTGTGGTCCTCTCCCCGACCTAACTGTGGCAACCATCAGAACCAGTGTTTCTCAAACATTAAGTAAAACAAGAAACCCGAAATTATAAGGTTATACACTCAGTGAAGCATCCCTTCCAGTAGACAGAAGTTTTATTGCCCAAAGGAAAGAGATAAATAGGTTAGTGTGGTTAAACATTATGGATACCTACTGGCAAAATGCTTTTGCTTCAGCTGCTCTAACTTTCTGTGCACGGGCACCCACTGTCTCACGCTGCAGCTAAGCATGCTTCACATACTGCTCAAAATCTCCAAAGGGGCATCCTAGATTGCTACTTTCTGTCAAGGAAGTAGGAAAGGGATCTCCTGTCTGGTGTTTGTTCACTGTGCTTCCTTAAAGAGGGTGATAGAAGTTCACATGATATGATATAGTCTGCTGTACCACCCACCACTCTACGGCCCCTGCCTACATCCAGAGACTAAAGGACTTGATCAGTAAGATGTTCTCTACCAGACTTACTCATGGCCAAGCAAACAAAAACATTCTCCTCTGGCCTTCCTTGTTTCAATCTGTAAAAGGGGTGTGTGTGTGTGTGTGTGTGTGTAAGTTTAATACATCAGATTATTAAAGGGATCATGTAAACAGAAACTCCAAGTTTATAAAACATTAATGAATCACTTTCAATTTTTCTTTAGTATTGCAACTAATTTATATAACACTACAACTAATTTCAACACACTTCCAACAATCAACAAGGTTATATATTTATTTACTCTTGAGAATTGTACAAATGTATACAATGAATTTTGATTATATCTACTACCCCAAACCATCCTGGAACTGACCAAACATGTCCTCCTCGAAATTTCGTGTCTTTTTTTTAAACCCCATTGAGTCCAATTAGTTCTGGTCACATGTTCATGAGTTTGGGTCCATCCACTGGAGCACAGGCAACCTCCCAGGAACCATAATCACGAAGAACAATGACTCTCCTCCCAGTAGTCGTCATCTACCTCAGTTAGGGATGAGGCCTGGGTACCCTTCCACCACTCATGCTGAAATCCAAGAACCTAAGATCTTGCCATCTTGCTCTGCATCACAGGAAGTGTAAAAGCTGCTGACATTTTTATCGTGACATATTCGACTTCAGCAAAGAAAAAAATGAAAAAAACAAAAACTGACTAAGTCTTACACAAGATTTTCTTTTCCCTGGGAGTTTCAGATGGCATTGCTCAGATGAGAAGTCTAGTATCATGGAACTTGTAAATAACATACTGGCATTTTCTTTGATGATTGGGTATCTGGCAAGCATTGCTTTTGTTTCTAAATATTGGAGTGCTGGTATAGCCGACCGTTGGAAAACTCTTCCATTACTCAACCACATGCACTGGCAAGGAACAGAAGAGCATTGAGTTGATTGTTTCCTCACTTCTCAGCAAGCTGGGTAAACCAGCAATGATTCACACCCATTTGTACATACAGACTATAGAATGTCTAACTGTATCTGCAACACTTTTCAGAGAGTCTGCTTTTGAAAACCGAGCATGAATTTTAAATACATATAAGACAGAGGAACAAAGTAAGTAAATGTTTCAATTTAGCAATTTTTCACATTTTTCGGTCTCTTTTTTTTTTTTTTTTTTTGGTTTTTCGAGACAGGGTTTCTCTGTGTACCCCTGGCTGTCCTGGCACTCACTTTGTAGACCAGGCTGGCCTCGAACTCAGAAATCCGCCTGCCTCTGCCTCCCAAGTGCTGGGATTAAAGGCGTGCGCCACCACGACCGGCTTCATTTTTCGGTCTCTTGATCTTTGATGCTATTACAGAGGGGAATATAAACGGTGAGAAAATGTTTTGTGGCCAAACCAATGGTGTTTCTCTTTTTGGAAAATTCATTATAGACTTTTCCTCAAAGTATCTTAACAAAATTTCTGGAACAAATTACATACTTTTTTCCCCTGTCTCTGTGTGTGTGTGTGTGTGTGTGTGTGTGTGTGTGTGTGTGTGTGGCCAGTGTGGGATACAGAATGAGACCCTGTTTTCATTAAAAAAAAAAAAAAAAAGTATGGTGGAAAAAAACACATTTACATACCAAAAGTGTCCCAAATACACTTAAAAGTTTTAACTGGACGAAATTTCAAGCTACTGTTATAAGCTCCGTCTGTTGCTATAAATCATTTAAGAGACATTTTTGTTTCCTTAATTCTGATTTAAAACAGTTAATTTAATTGCTCTCTGATTTTAATGACTAAGCAGATCTACTATTTGCTCTTGGCAGTGAGTATGTTATTATTTGTGCAGTGTTTGTGTGTGGAGTAGCGGTGCACACGTATGTGCAGGTTTGCATGTGCATGCGGGTGGATGCTTGTGTGTATGAAAGTCAGGGGATAACCTTGGGTGCCATGCCTCAGAAGCCTTCCATCTTATGTTTGAGGTAGAGTCTTTTCTTTTTTTTTTTTTTTGGTCTAGAACTTCACTGAGTAGGCTAGACCAGCTGACTTGCAAGTGCCCAGGAATCAGCCTGCCTTTGTCTATATCTCATGATCATTGGTTTTACAAGAACATGCCACCTTAAGTGGATCTTACATGGGTTTGGGGATTTGGATTCGGGTCTGTACCCTTGTGAGGCAATGCTTTACCGTCTGAACTATCTCCGCAGCCCCTATATTAGGACTTCAAATAACTTTTGCATAACAAACAGGGTTGGTTTTTATTTTAGCAAGTTGCAATTCATTGTCTTTACTAATTGTCTCTACTATTGTCTGTACTGCTCTGATCACAGTACTACGCCTGCATCTTTATTTTATTGTGCATAAATATTATGCCTTCATTTCAAATTTTAAAATCTATTCATACTTCCTGTTTTCTAAAAATAATTTAATTGCATTATCATAAGTATTTCAGCTTAGTTACTGATTATAGTTTACATAAACATTGCCTCACACTGCCAGCATACGCCAATAAATGCATTCAGTGTTTTAGCAAAACAACCCTCTAACTGATTTAATGAAAGGAAAAGTATCAGATCAGGACCCTAAAGACCAAGTTCTCAGCACAAAGGAGACTTATTTGTCCCAGGGGGACAGACAGCAAGGGTAAGACAAAGACAGGAAATATAGTGAGAGAGAACAAAGGAAATATAGTGGAAGGGAACAAAGGAGAGGGGAGGAAGGAAGTCAAGTGAGCTAGGGAAGGGGTATTTGCCCTAGAGT